>NC_059214.1:40804547-41099547 GCF_020615455.1 Coregonus clupeaformis | reverse complement strand
GCACCGGTGGAGCGGATTGCTCTTGCTCTGGAGTGGAGCAGCTGACCGGAGCTGAACTGGGCACCGGAGGAGCGGACTGCTCTGGCTCCGGAGTGGAGCAGCTGACCGGTGCCGGACCAGGCACCGGTGGAACAGGCACAGGCCGTGCCGGACTGGACACACGCACCACTGTCTTGGTGCGAGGAGCAGGAACAGGCCGGGCCGGGCTGGCGACGCGCACCACTGGCTTGGTGCGAGGGACAGGAACAGGCCGGACCGGGCTGGCGACGCGCACCACTGGCTTGGTGCGAGGGGCAGGAACAGGCCGGGCCGGGCTGGCGACGCGCACCACTGGCTTGGTGCGAGGGACAGGAACAGGCCGGACCGGGCTGGCAATGCGCACCACTGGCTTGGTGCGAGGGGCAGGAACAGGCCGGGCCGGGCTGGCGACGCGCACCACTGGCTTGGGGCAGGAACAGGCTGGGCCGGGCTGGCGACGCGCACCACTGACTTGGTGCGAGGAGCAGGAATGGGTCGAGCCGTACTGGGAACACGCACCACTGGCTTAGTGCGGGGAGCAGGAACGGGCCGGACCGGACTGGCGACACGCACCACTTGCTTGGTGCGAGGAGCGGGACTGGGTTCCTTTATTAACCCCCGCTCCTTCTGCTGCCTAACCAGCTCCTCTCGCCGTGCCTCTACACTTTCCTTCTCCCTTTTAGCCTCCTGTAGCGCCTCCCTCTGACCGAATAACTCCTGCTCCCTCTGAACCAATAACCCCCGTAACATGGTGACCTCCTCTCCTAACCTGCAGACCCGCCCTTTAACGGCCTCCTGCTGCCTCGTCGTCCACACCGTGTGCCCCCCCCAAAAAAAATGTATTGTTGTTGCCTCTCGGGTCTCCGTCGTCGGCACTGTTGGCGCCGTTTCTCCTCTCTATACCGGGCCTCCACTGTCTCCTCCCAAGGACGGCGATCCATCCCAGCCTGAATCTCCTCCCAAGTCCAGGATCCCTTACCGTCCAGGATCTCCTCCCAGGTCCAGGCTGTCTGCTCCTGGACACGCTGCTTGGTCCTCGTTTGGTGGGATCTTCTGTCACGTTCGTTCATAGACGGGTCAGACCAAGGCGCAGCGTGATATGCATACATGTTTATTAAATGAATAAACACAACGACAAAACAATAAACGTGACGTCCTAAGGTACACACAACAAACCTCACACGGAACAAGATCCCACAACCCACTAGTGCCAATAGGCTGCCTAAGTATGGTCCCCAATCAGAGACAACGAGCGACAGCTGCCTCTGATTGGGAACCACACCCGCCAACATAGAGCTAGAAAACCTAGATCACAAACATAGAAAATCACACCCTGGCTCAACAAATAAGAGTCCCCAGAGTCAGGGCGTGACATCCAAGCGCTGGCAGAAGTAGGCTACTTGTACTAGTCTAGTTCAAATACACAAATACTATTAATATTTCATGTTAATACATCATTTACATCATATATGATGAATAATACATTATTAACAGATTAAGAATTTCTTTGTGGTTGATAATATAGTATTGCCTCGCTCGCTTCTCTGGCTACCCTGCTGAAACACACATTTTCTCTGCTTTCAAACACACACACACATAGACAAACACACACGTACACAACACACACAGCTCTTCTCTTACTTATCTGTTTGTTCCTCAGTTCAAGGCTGTCTCACTTACATCATAGCAATGGATGTGTCTGTCTCTATTACACTGGACTGTATCCCAGCTGATTGAGCTGAGCAGCTGAGGTCAGGGTAAGGGAGAACACACATACACACACACACACACTGCTGAGCGGGACATACAGATGCACGGCTGCCTCAGTGACCTCACCCTTACCCCATGACCTCATCATCACCCCTCACTGTCGACAGGAGCTAGTGTATGTCTGTGTGTGTGTGTGTGTGTGTGTGTGTGTGTGTGTGTGTTTTTCTTGCTTTCTTTCATTTTGTCTGTCTTTCTTTCTCTCTCTCCTCTCTCTCTCTTCATCTGTGCAGTGTGAGTGGCGTGGTAACAGACACACACACACACATTCATTCGACAACACCATTCAGCAGACAGGCACCACACAACACAATTAGCATTCTAAAGTAAAGAGGTACATAGAAGAAAAAAAATGTAAGGTCCAATGCAGCCGTTTATATACACTACCGTTCAAAAGTTTGGGGTCACTTATAAATGTCCTTGTTTTAGAAAGAAAAGCAATTTTTTTGTCCATTAAAACAACATCAAATTGATCAGAAATACAGTGTAGACATTGTTAATGTTGTAATTGGCTATTGTAGCTGGAAACGTCTGATTTTTAATGGAATATCTACATAGGTGTAGAGAGGCCCATTATCAGCAACCATCAGTCCTGTGTTCCAATGGCAGGTTGTGTCTACACACCCCATCTACACACAATACCCCATAATGACAAAGTGAAAACATGTTTTATTGAAAATGAAATACAGAAATATCAAATTAACATAAGTATTATTTGGCGGCGATTACAGCTTTGGTATGTCCGTATCAGCTTTGCACATCTGGATTTGGAGATTTTCTCTCATTCTTCCCTGCAGATTTTCTCAAGCTCTGTTAAGTTATGGAAGATAGGGAGCGGTGGTGAACAGCAATCTTCAAGTCTTTCCACAGATGTTCTATGGTATTCAAGTCTGGGCTTTGGCTGGGCCACTCAAGGACTTTCATATTCTTGTTCTGAAGCCATTCCAGCGTTGCTTTGGCTGTATGCTTGGGGTCATTGTCCTATAGGAATGCAAATCTTTGCCCCTGTCTAATGTCGTTTGCACTCTGAAGCAGGTTCTCATCAAGGACTTGCCTGTATTGGGCTCCATTCATTGTTCCCTCTATCCTTACCAGTTTCCCAGTTTCTGCCGCTGAAAATAATCCCCATAGCATAATGATGCCACCACAATGCTTCACGGTAGGGATGGTGTTAGACGGGTGATGATCTGTGCCTGGTTTTTAACAGACATAGCGCTTTGCATTCAGGCCAAATATTAAATTTTTTGTCTCAACATACCACAGAATCTTTTGCTTTATGATCTCAGAGTCTTTCACGTGCCTTTTTGCAAACTCCAGGCATGCTGTCATGTGCCTTTTTCTCAGGAGTGGCTTCCATCTGGCCACTCTCCCATAAAGCCCAGATTGATGAAGTGCTGTAGAGACTGTTGTCCTTCTGGCAGGTTCTTCCATTTCAGCCAAGAGTGGTCATTGGGTTATTGGTCACCTCCCTGACCAAGGTCCTTCTTGCCCGGTTGCTCAGTTTGGTCGGACAGACAGCTCTATCCAGTCTGGGTAGTTCCATATTTTTTTCAATTTCCCAATGATGGAGACCACTGTGCTCTTGGAAACGTTCAACACTCTAGAAATTGTTTTATACTCTTCCCCAGATATATGCCTCATCACAATTCTATCTCAGAGATCTACGGACAGTTCCAAACACACCAAGACAGTAATGAAGAGGGCACGACAACACCTTTTCCCCCTCAGGAGACTGAAAAGATTTGGCATGGGTCCCCAGATCCTCAGCAAGTTCTACAGCTGCACCATCAAGAGCATCCTGACCGGTTTACCGCCTGGTATGGCAACTGCTCGGCACCCGACCTTAAGGCGCTACAGAGGGTAGTGCGTACAGCCCAGTACATCACTGGGGCCAAGCTTCCTGCCCTCCAGGACCTATGTACTAGGTGGTGTCAGAGGAAGGCCCAAAAAATTGTCAAGGACGCCAGTCACCCTAGTCATAGAGTGTTCTCTCTGCTACCGCACGGCAAGCGGTACCAGAGTGCCAAGTCTAGGTCCAAAAGCCTCCTTAACAACTTCTACCCCCAAGCCATAAGACTGCTGAACAATTAATCAAATGGCCACCTGGACTATTTACATTGACCCCCCTTTGTTTTTACACTGCTGCTACTCGCTGTGTATTATCTATGAATAGTCACTTTACCCCTACCTACATGTACAAATTACCTCGACTAACCTGTACCCCCACACATTGACTCGATACCGGTACCCCCTGTATATAGCCTCGTCATTGTTATTTTATTGTGTTACTTTTAATTTTTTACTTTTGTTTATTTAGTAAATATTTTCTTAACTCTATTTCTTGAACTGCATTGTTGGTTAAGGACTTGTAAGTAAGCGTTTCACGGTAAGGTCTACACCTGTTGTATTCGGTGCATGTGACAAATACAATTTGATTTGATTTGACAGTTCCTTGGACTTCATGGTATAGTTTCTGCTCTGACATGCACTGTCAACTGTGGGACCTTTATATAGACAGGTGTGTTTCTTTCTAAAACATGTCCTAACAGTTGAATTGGCCACAGATGGGACTCCAATGAAGTTGTAGTGACATCTCAAGGATGATCAAAGGAAATTGAATGCACCTGAGCTCAATTTGGAGTATCATAGCAAAGGGGTGTGAATATTTGCACTGTAAGTACCTTACTGTGATTGTTTTCAGTTCAAATGGTCAAAAATAAACAAAAATAGCTTCTTAGCAAAGAGCAATTTCTCAAGCAAAAAGTTTGCTGTGACTGTCTGGTAGTGGTTTGAGTGGGGAGGGGAAAAATTAAAATGAACTGTTATTGGCAGAGAGGTTTCCCAGCTAGCACATAACATTCCGAGAACCATATGTTTCTTAGTGCTTGGTGAGAGTGTGGTTCTCCTATGGTTATTTAGCATACAACCTTCCCACAACGTTCTGGGAATGGTGCAGGATAGTTGCTTGGCTTTGGAACATTCTCAGCACATTTAAGGAACTTGACAAAATAACATTATTGATTACTTTAACAGAATTTTTCCTAAAAGTTCAAACATGGTTACATTTAATAAAATGTTTGGTCATGTTCTAGGAACGTTCTCCAACTGGTTTGACATTGGGAATGTTCTCAAAAAGTTCAGAAAATGTTAAGAAACAATGTTCTTCTGTGGGAATTTCAGTACTTCAGCATAACGTTTCCTACAGGTTTCCTCATGGTTCTATTTAAAGTCATGTTCTCAGAACGTTATGAGAACTTTAAGAAACAATGCTATTCTTTGGAAATGTCAATACTTCAGCATAATGCTTTCTGCAGGTTTCCTCATGGTTCTATTTAAAGTAATGTTGTCAGAACATTAAGAAAACGTTCCATAAAAACCACAAGAAACATTAGTAATGTTCTAAGAATGTTATTGAAAAGACATACACAATCCGTTCTCAGCGTCAACAAAACTCTCGCTTTCCTCTATCTTGTTAATTGTGTTCAGGTGTGTTGGCATAGCACATTTGGTTCCTTAGAAGTTGTGGGAATGTATGTTTTTGGTTTCACATTGGTTGTAGGGACGAAGCCATACATTTCCTGACTGGTAAAAAGGAACGTCTTTTAAGCGTTCTGAGCATGGAAGTGAACATTTTACCTGTTCTGGGAACATACATTTTTAGGTTGATGGGAGGTTCTGAGAACGTTTTCCTATGTTTCCCTGAAAGTTTTCCTGAGAGGTTTTATTAACGTTCTGAGAACAGAAATTATAGCTTATTTTGAGGTTTTTTAATAACTTCCTTAAAACTTTCACGGAATGTTTCAATAAGACTTCACCGGGGGTGCACTGCCTGCTCTCCAGGACATCTACAGCAGTGTCACAGGAAGGCCAAGAAGATCATCAAGAACCTCAGCCACCCGAGCCACGGTCTGTTCACCCCGCTATCATCCAGAAGGCGAGGTCAGTACAGGTGCATCAAAGCTGGGACCAAGAGACTGAAAAGCTTCTATCTCAAGGCTATCAGACTGTTAAATGGCCATCACTAGCCGGCGTCCACTCAGTACCCTGCCCTGAACTTAGTCACTGTCACTAGCCGGCCACCACCCGGTTACTCAACCCTGCACCTTAGAGGCCGCTGCCGTATGTACATAGACATGGAACACTGGTCATACTGTTTTACCCATTTCATATGTATATACTGTATTCTAGTCAAGGCCATTCTATTAAACTATTGCTGTACATATACTATTCTATGATCCTACGTATTCTTCAGATATACTACATATTCTATCCACATACTGTCCATATGTCTAAGAAACATATGGTTCTCAGAACGTTATGTGCTAGCTGGGTTGGTCCTCATTGTTTTCTTGATAACCAATTAACCCTTTGCCAAAGAGCACCTTCTATCTACAACTCCCTTATTTTTTCCACAATATACTTATATATTTCCTATGGAGAGAGACAGGAGATATAGCAGCCTGGGAGTGGGAATACAACAAGGCTTTCAGAAATGAGTCCCTTCTCTCTCTCTCCTTTAGACAGTCATTAACTGAGTGATTATCAGAGAGGAGCAGGTTTAATAGAGTTGATATGAACCCAGAACCCTGCAGTCTGTTATGTCCTACCTGCCCGTCCACTCTAACACACTCTCTGTCTGTCTCTATGGCTGACTGCTGACTCTTGGGCAGCACGGTGGGTCAGAGTGGATGTCTCAGAGGGACAGAACTGTGCTAATAAGGTTTCTATTAGAGAGGAGATTAGTCTCTCGTGTGTGTGTGTGTGTGTGTGTGTTGTTCTCTATTCCCAGATTCCATGACAGCGAGTGAATAATGGCTCTGTAGCGATCTCAGCCAGTGTCTCAGTGGAAGGTTTTCCCATGAGCAGGAGAGCCACTGGTCTGTGTACAGCTCTGGCCTGAGCCCAGCAGAGCCGGGAGAATGGAGGAACAATAGCTTTGGAACAGTAGATACTCTCTATAGATGTGTGTGTTGGTTCTCTGCCAGAGTTTCCTACTGGGGAGGAGGAGAGAGGATAGAGAGAAACTTTAATCAAGCTTTTCCTTTCACTAATCTCCCTTTATTTAAATATCCTCTTCTCCTTCCCCCATCTATCCCTTTATCCCACAGTTTAATAAGAGTTGCGTGCACGCGCGCGCACAGACACACACACACACACACACACACACACACACTACTGTGTCCTTTGGTGTCATACTGTTGTTATGTTGACTCTATGGACATGCAGGAAGTAAAACCTTTTCCTAAAATATACTCCACAACTGTTTATTGTTTTGGCCATGTGAGAGTAATCTGTTAGTAATTGGAGAAGGCTGAACACACAAACTTACACACACACACACACACACACACAAACAAACAAACATTCGCCCTCTCTCTAACATTACACTAACTACACAGTTGAGAGGCAGCAAATCAGACTAAAAACAAACAAAAAGTGTGTCCGTCTTTGGCTCTGAACTAGCTGTTACCATATGGTATGGGGAGGTAGGAAAGGTAGACAGGGAGAAAGAGATGGCCACAGAGTTAAGCTAAGAAGTAACATGTTATGAGATGGATAGAGAGGAGAGAGGCAGGGATGGAGGGATAGAGGAGGGGATGGAGGGATAGAGGAGGGGATGGAGGGATAGAGGAGGGGATGGAGGGATAGAGGAGGGGATGGAGGGATAGAGGAGGGGATGGCGGGATAGAGGAGGGGATGGCGGGATAGAGGAGGGGATGGCGGGATAGAGGAGGGGATGGAGGGATAGAGGAGGGGATGGAGGGATAGAGGAGGGGATGGAGGGAGGAAGAGGGATGACAAGTCTGAGATGAATCAACTGCTGTTCCAGGGAGGATCCCTGGTGTGTGTGTGTGGGTGGCATTTGTCACAGGATATCTCTGTCAAAGCCTAGTTCAAGGGAGAGTAGACATATGAAGTTAGTGGAGAAACTATCTAAACAAATGGTCTGAATGAAACACAGACACACACTCCCCCCGTTAGTCGGTCTCAGTGAATCACTGTGTTATCGATCCACTTGCCATCTATTATTCATTACCCCCGCTTATTATCCCCCCACCCTCCCACACACACACACCTGCACCTCTGGTCTCCCACCATAGACACTGGCTGCCTTGGCAACATGGACTGACATTCTGCTAGCTGGGAAAGAGAGGGGAAACACAACACCACTTTACAACATCCATCACTTACTAACTGACACACACACAACACTCTGCACCTCATGAAATATAGGCCTAGATTCCTTTGCCTTGAGGTCACCTCTGAAAGGATACACACAAAGTACACACACACTCGGCTCAGGGAATGCTAATGAGGTCTAAATGCAGGAACAGACAGGGTATATCTTAATATACATGTAAATATATGCAACATAACCCAGCCAGGTAAAATGATGACAACGAGCTCTGGGTGACAGTCAGAATCCCATTGTCCTAACAACTAGAGGAGAGAATCATAATAACACTGTAACATCACTATAATAACATTACCATAACATGGCAGTGGTTGGTCGAGGGTGGCAGTCATTAGGCAGGCACTCATTAGCTAGCAAGCTCACATCTGATACAATAACACCACTAGACAAACTCTTATCCTGATGGCTCCATACCCTCTGGCCACACATGGTTCATGTTCCACCTATTCTGATCAGATTTCTAAGATGTGTTAACATATGTTAGGAGTAGAGAGAGGAGAGAGAGGGGGGACGAGAGACGACTCTGAATTCACACTCTTCCTAAATAAAAGTAGAACTCCCTCCTCTGTGAGACAGTAGTGTGATGAACAGACAGGATGTATATTTAGCTGCTCTGGTTAATTTAACACTTCGTTACCACTGAGTGCCAGAGCTGAGAAGATCTGCCAATTAACTCAGCCAATAGCATATATTCTGTTAAGTAGCACCCAATAGAATCTCCTCTGTTAGTTAACAACGAAATAATCTCTTCTATTAGCTATAGCAACCAATATAATATATTCTGTTAGTTAGCAGCCAATAGAATCTCTATTGTTAGTTATAGCAGCCTATACAACCTCTTTTGTTAGCTACTGTATAGTAGCCAATCGAATATCTTCTGAGATCTGAACAGGCCTAAAGTTTGTCCCTGGCCAGACATATTGAGTCAGCTGCTGACAAACACCAGGACGAAACAACAGCCTATTCTAAGGCCCATTATGTCAAATAATTAGATTTGATGTCCCGAGACATTGGTTGGTATGTGTACTATGTCTGAATGAAGTGCATGTGTTAGGGACAGACTCAGTATTAGGGCAGCCGTACGTGATCTCCTTCAGAAACAGCAGGGTTGATGGAATGCTGCTCTCTGAACAGGAATATAGTTACAGATTTACTATGCTATTACTGGAGGTCTACACACACACACACACACACACACACACACACACACACACACACACACACACACACACACACACTACACGCACACACACACATGCACACACACACTAATTGTCCAGTAGCAGTAGCAGACAGGTAGCGTAACGGCCCAGTGCCCCTCCAAGGACACAGAGAAGGAGAGGAGAGAGGGAGACAATAGAGAGGGAGGAAGAGAGAAAGAGAGGGAGGGATAGAGGACGAGAAGGAGGAGAGGAGAAAAAAACTGCTAGCCAACAGGCTTTAAACAGACAGACACAGGAGCAGATGGGATCTCACTGCTGCGTAGGGGGACTAGGCTGCCCTGACACACATACACCAGGCCGCTCTCTCTCTCCTGTGGTGCAGTAATTAGAGGTGTGTGTGCCCAGTGGGGATCAGTAATGGTGGGTTTCTCCTGTGTGGCTGACTGACTGGTTCCGTAGCAGTACTTTAGCTGTGTAGCTGACTGACTGGTTCTTTTAGCTTTGTAGCTGACTGACTGGTTCAGTAGCAGTACTTTAGCTTTGTAGCTGACTGACTGGTTCAGTAGCAGTACTTTAGCTTTGTAGCTGACTGACTGGTTCAGTAGCAGTACTTTAGCTGTGTAGCTGACTGACTGGTTCAGTAGCAGTACTTTAGCTGTGTAGCTGACTGACTGGTTCAGTAGCAGTACTTTAGCTGTGTAGCTGACTGACTGGTTCAATAGCAGTACTTTAGTTTTGTAGCTGACTGACTGGTTCAGTAGCAGTACTTTAGCTTTGTAGCTGACTGACTGGTTCAGTAGCAGTACTTTAGCTTTGTAGCTGACTGACTGGTTCAGTAGCAGTACTTTAGCTGTGTAGCTGACTGACTGGTTCAATAGCAGTACTTTAGCTGTGTAGCTGACTGACTGGTTCAATAGCAGTACTTTAGCTTTGTAGCTGACTGACTGGTTCAGTAGCAGTACTTTAGCTTTGTAGCTGACTGACTGGTTCAGTAGCAGTACTTTAGCTTTGTAGCTGACTGACTGGTTCAGTAGCAGTACTTTAGCTTTGTAGCTGACTGACTGGTTCAGTAGCAGTACTTTAGCTTTGTAGCTGACTGACTGGTTCAGTAGCAGTACTTTAGCTTTGTAGCTGACTGACTGGTTCAGTAGCAGTACTTTAGCTTTGTAGCTGACTGACTGGTTCAATAGCAGTACTTTAGCTTTGTAACTGACTGCAGGTACTCAATAAAGAATTAATGAAGATTAATAGACAACTCTGGTTTTACTATACCATTATACACACAGACACACACACACACACACATACACACACACACTGGCAGCAAGTAAGAAGTGTGTGCATGCTATCGTTACACATTCTGCAGTCAAAGTTATACACCCTAACCCTTACCAGCTACAGTTTAAATGACATTTTAGTACAATTTTAAGCACTAGTGTGTTAGTGAGGCCATAACAACATTCTGTTTAGAGGCGGGAAAGTCCCAACACTGTGTGTGTGTGTGTGTGTGTGTGTGTGTGTGTGTGTGTGTGTGTGTGTGTGTGTGTGTGTGTGTGTGTGTGTGTGTGTGTGTGAGCGGAGCTAATGTAATGATATAATGCAGGAGAATGTGTTGCACATTAGAGCTTCATGATGTGTGTGTAATGAGCCGCAGAATGGAAGAGCACTACCCTCCCTCTCTTCTCATTTATCATTCCCTTTCTCTCTCCCTCTCTTTCTCTCCCTCTCTCCCCCCTCTCTTTCTCCCCCTCTCTCCCTATCCCTCTCTCCCTTTCTTCTGTCATCTGTCATTCTGCATCGTGTTCATGTCAGTGGCAGGATGGGACGGGGTAGGGGGGGGGGAAACAAAGCACACACAGTACACAGAAATAGAGGTGTATTTCCTGGCCTTGCATCAGCTCTGTGTGTTGTGTTCTTGGCCTGGAGTGTCAGGCTGCTGTCAGATCAGTTAGAGCCTCAGGCTGTGCCTGTCTTTCTGTATGTCTGCTCTCAGGGCTGTACTGGAGATACACGCTGACATGCCTTACATCGAGTTGACATCACATGACCACTGGAGACGAACAGTATGCCATGAACTTACAGCAGGGGGACTTCCTGCTTACTTACATCAAAATCAACAGAACCCAAATCTGCCAAGAGACTGACAGTATTGGTTCTTCCCAGTTTGGACAGGCAGATTTGGAATTGTGTTCTTGACTTAGGCACTGAGTACAGGGTCTAACTTCCTTAAACGATTCTTGATCTAACCTCTCTCTCTCTCCTCTCCCGGCACTGCCCTGTGGGAAGGTCTAATGTATCTCTGCTCTCTCTCCTTCAGAGTGTACCCGCACTGCCCTGTGGGAAGGCTCTCTACTCCTACGAGGGGAAGGAACCCGGAGACCTGCAGTTCGGTAAAGGTGACATCATCATCCTGCGACGTAAAGTCGACGACAACTGGTACCACGGGGAGCTTAACGGTTGTCACGGTTTCCTGCCGGCTAGTTACATCGTGTTGTTACGGCCGCTGAGCCAAACTCCACCCACAGGAAAGGCCCTGTATGACTTTGAGGTCAAAGACAAAGACCAGGACAAAGACTGTCTGGCCTTCTCAAAGGTACACACACACACACGCTGAGTCCCTGTAATCCACTGTGTGTGCATCTATAATACCCCACTGGATGTTTTGTGTTTATCTACTCACTCTACCTTCTCCTCTGTCTATCTTTCTACCTTTCTATCTGAATATAGTTATTCTCCTCCTGTGTGGGAGAGAGAGAGAGGAAGAGAGAGGAAGAGAGAGGAAGAGAGAGAGCAGAAACACTCTCTCTTTCTCTCTCTCCCTCCCCCCTTTTCCCCAGCACAGTGTTTGTGATAAACAGTGATTTGTATTCCCTCCGCTCCTCTCCTCTTTAAAGCTCATAATTTGTTCATGCTGTTACACACAGTCATCTAGCTAAGGACACTGGAGGATGCAGCATCTCTTGTTCTCTCTGTCATTCTGTGTGTGTGTGTGTGTGTTCATCAGCAGCACCTGGCCTGGGTTCACACACACTCTCAGGATGGAGCTGGGGAAAGTGGGCCATGTCAAAGGACAGAGAGACAGACACACAGTTCTTTTCACACACACAGAATCACAGCTGCAGTTCCCTAGCTAAATGTCTGAATGGAAGGATGAGAGAGAGAGAGAGAGAATTCCTGTTGTCCTTAAAAAACACTTCCTGTCTGTGTGTTTAATAGGATGAGGTTCTGACAGTGATCAGACGAGTGGACGACAACTGGGCAGAGGGCATGCTGGGAGATAAGATCGGGATCTTCCCCATCCTCTACGTAGAGGTAACAACACACTCACTCTCTCACACACACACACAAGGGTCTAATTAGATAGAGATACATCAATAATTAAGAGTCTTCCATCACTTTGACATGGCATGGAGTGTGTGTGTGGTTACCTCTGCACGAGGTGGTGGGGGGGGGGCATAATTAGGGTGTCCCAGCTGGAGTGGAGCATTGAGGGAGGGAGGAGGGAGCTCTCTCTTCTCCTCTCCTCTGCTATCCTCCTGTCTCCTCTTCTCTGGTGGTGTGGCGCTGCGCCATTAACCCTTCACACCCCTTTAATCACACTGCAGTTTGAGTTAGGAGTGGGTGTGGGTGGGGGAGACGCACTTGCCACAGTGTGTGTGTGTCTTGCTTGCCCTTTTCGCAGTGCAGATATCAGCTCATCAGCTGTAGTGTCAGACTCACCTAGAGGACATGGAGTAATTAATGCACCACACACACACATACACACAGTGAGCACAGCGCTGTTCAAATGAAAGATGACCACAGAAAGCAAAAAAGCACAGGGTGAAGGATGGGTTTGCCTCAGGGAAGAGCGCACGCAGACACACACACACACACATTGTGTCTGCCAAGGAAAAGGTGAAGACCCTTGTGAATAGCGTAAAGAGACAGTCATAAGGGACATATTCAGGTGTATTGTGTATACTGTGGGAAAGTATGAGATGGCGAGAGGCAAAACATAATATTTGGATGAAGTTATTCACTGTCTGTCTGTGTCTGTGTGTAGCTGACCTTCAGGAAGAGAGAGTGTGTGTCTCTATTGGTCCCCTGAGTGTGATGCCGTCAGTGCAGGATCAATCTATCATGCTCATTACCATATGGTCTGGCTCTGATTAGCATATTTATTAATATGGAAAACTAACGTGTCACACACTGAGACAGATTCACTCCTACAGTCTATACACACACACGCACACACACATGCACACCCACGCACACGCGCGCACACACACACACAGAGAGGGAAACCTCTCCGACAAAAGAGTGTGTTTTTAGCGTAGGTGATATTGATGCGGATGAATGTAGCAGTGGCCTCCTCTGAGTTCAACATGGTGATAATGGCATGATGTCACATTGACCTTTGTGGTGTGTGTGTGTGTGTATATGTGTGTGTGTTTGGTTTTACTATCCTTGTGGGGACCAGAAGTCCTCACAAGGATAGTAAAACAAGGAACATTTGGACAAGTGGGGACATTTCACCGGTCCCCACAAGGAAAAAGGCTATTTTAGGGTTAGGTTCAGGGTTACAATTAGGGTTAGGGTTACAATTAGGGTTAGGAGTTAGGGTTAGGTTTAGGGTCAGGGCTTTGGTGTTAAGGTTAGGGTTAGGTGTTAGGGAAAATTGGATTGAATGGGATTCAATTGTTTGGTCCCCACAAGGATAGTAAAACAAACGTGTGTGTGTGTGTGTGTGTGTGTGTGTGTGTGTGTGTGTATGTGTGTGTGTGTGTGTGTACTGAGAGGACCTGCTCTCTCTGTGTTGTGACTGTGAGACTGAGCATCCGTCTGTGAGGTAGAGTGAGTAGTATTGTTGCTGGGCAGATTCAGTGTGTAGGTTATCTGACTAGCAGGAACAGACTACAAGATCTACTATCATCCTCTCAGATATCAGCTGCACTACAAACGTTGTTCTCTCCTCCTCCTCTTTCACTGAGTACAAAAAATACTCCTCAGGGTGCGGTGTGTGGTTGTATGTATGTATGTATGTGTGTGTGTGTGTGTCTTTGCACGTGCGTGTGTGTGTGTGATCCTTTGCGGCTGGTTTGAAGTTCTGCCAGCAAGAGCATTCGGGCTCTGAGAGCCAGGAGTGTGTAGGGAAGTTTACTAATAAGAATTTGGATCTCATCCTCTCCTCCTCTCTCCTCACTTCTCCTCTCCTCCTCACTCTAGCTAAATGAAACAGCCAAACAGTTGATGGAGATTGACAAGCCGACACCCAATCCCGTCCCTGGACCCAGCTCTGACCCACCCCCCAGCCCCCCGTTGGGTCCCTGCTCCCCTGGCCCCTCCCCTAACCCATCCTCTACAGAAAGCAGCAATGGTGCCCTCCAGAGGCGAGGGGAGGAGAGGAGAGAGGGAGAGGAGAGGAGAGGAGGAGAGGGGAAGAAGAATGCTAAGAAGCGCCACTCGTTCACAGCTCTGAGTGTGACCCAGCGGACAGCCCAGCTCAACAACAGACACAGTATGGAGATCTCCCACCCTGTCCTCATCAGCTCCTCTGACCCCAGGGCTGCTGCACGCATACAGGACTCTCCCCACGGTCCCTCTCCCTCCTCAGTAGGTGTTCTGGTTCCTCCCAGAGTGGCTTCAGTCACCTCAGAACTGCTGGCTCAAGCCAAGGTCCAACTACCACTCAACATGTAAGTACACACTCAAGAAACTAACACAAGTTCACTCATAATACAGGCACGGTTCACTAACTGGTAAATCTATAGGTAAATGAGTTGCCTGACAATGTTTGCTCTTTCCTCTGAGCTGCTGGTACGGAAGCTGAGATGAATACAGAGATGCTGTCGCATCTAATTACATATTTCCCTGGGTGCAGGCAACATATATACACACACACACACACACACACACACAGTATCCAGAGCAGGTTGTCCCACTGATGAGGTCAGACACTTCCATCTCCGACCTGGCAACCAGCCCTGTTGCTATGGGGAAAACGTCCTCCAGTTACCATAGTAACCCAGAAGGCAGTGCATGGAGACCTTGTTTACTCTTCCCTCCTATTATTCTCCAGACATACAGTACCAGTCAAAAGTTTGGACACACCTACTCATTCAAGGGTTTTTCTTTATTTTTACTATTTTCTACATTGTAGAATAATAGTGAATACATCAAAACTATGAAATAACACATGGAATCATGTAGTAACCAAAAAAGTGTTAAACAAATCAAAATATATTTTATATTTGAGATTCTTCAAATAGCCACGCTTTGACTTGATGACAGCTTTGCACACTCTTGTCATTCTCTCAACCAGCTTCATGAGGAACGCTTTTCCAACAGTCTTGAAGAATTTCCCACATATGCTGAGCACTTGTTGGCTGCTTTTCCTTCACTCTGCGGTCCAACTCATCCCAAACCATCTCAATTGGGTTGAGGTCAGGTGATTGTGGAGGCCAGGTCATCTGATGCAGCACTCCATCACTCTCCATCTTGGTCAAATAGCCCTTTTGGGTCTTGTCCTGTTGAAAAACTAATGATAGTCCCACTAAGCGCAAACCAGATGGGATGGCGTATCACTGCAGAATGCTGTGGTAGCCATGCTGGTTAAGTGTGCCTTGAATTCCAAAATGTTGACTGGTACTGTATATTCAGACGTATACATTCATATATCAAACATATATTCAGCCATACAGTACCCTCCAACAGTATTTGGACAGTGAAGTCAAAAATGGTCTTTGAGTTCTTTACTCCAGCCATTTGGATTTGAGGTCATGAGACAATTGTACAGAACCTCTTTTTATGTGGGAGTATTTTATTACATATTTATTTGACCATTTTAAAAGACTACCACACATTTTTTCAGTCCTGTTATCATGAATGATCTCTGTGTATCCCAGCTACCTTGCCCTGTATGCGTATAAGCCCCAGAAGGCAGATGAGTTGGAGCTGAGGAAAGGAGAGATGTACCGCGTCACAGAGAAGTGTCAGGACGGGTGGTTTAAAGGAACCTCACTACGCACAGCTGCTTCAGGTGTCTTCCCTGGAAACTACGTCACACCTGTGTCCAGGTGAGACACGCATGGACACACGCACACACTTTGTCGCTCTCTCTCTTTTTCTCACACAAATACTCTCTTTCACCTTTCACACACTCTCTCTCTCTCACACACCCTTTCAAACACATAAGTCTGTGTGACAGGCAGTCGATAAGCAGCTATGGTGATGGTAGTATCATAGAGCTGATGTCAATGGTATCATGGTTACTATTCTTACAGGACTCGCTGGAACCATTGAGTCTCTCTTCTTTCTTACTTGCTCTCCCAACCCCTCCTCTCTCTCTCGCTCTCTCTCTCTCTCTGTGCAGAGCTCCGTTTGCGGTGGGTGGTTCTCGGAACTCCTGTCTCTCAGGACAGGTGGGAGGGGCGGGACAGGGGAGTAAGGCAGCCTCCCCCTCCTCCTCTCGTCCCTCCCCTCCCCCTTCCTCCCCCCAGTCTGCTGCTGCTCAGCTGAAGAACTGCCTTCGCTCCGGACAACAAACAGTTAACCAGGCCCGCTCTGCCATGCAACTGGGTGAGTACACACACATATACACACACACACACACACACACACAAAGATTATTCATGTTCTAGTGCTGTACATTTGATCCAGTTCTCGTATATCTGGCCTCTCTCTCCCTCCTTGCCTCTCTCCCTCCTTCCCTCTCTCCCTCCTCCGCTCTCTCCGTCACGGAGAACATGATGGTATTTAAAGTTTCTCCTGGGAGCCTCATGAGTGTACAGTGTGGAATCGGTGCCCAGAATAACACACACACACACACACTCCTTCCTCAGTGACATCACTGTGCTGTTGTTTAGTGGAGGCGTAATGATAGAGCTTAGAACTCAATATCTCCCCACCTCCTCTCTCTCTTTCTCTTTTTCTTTCTCACACACACAAATCAACACATCTGGTATCCATTACAAAAGAAAGTATGGTCATAGGTAGGCTATGGGAGTTCAAACTCCCATAGTGTGCCTCTCCTATTGGCTGCCAGCTCTGATGACAGCAGGAATAGGAAGCAGGTGGTGTCTTGTAACAGTAAGATGCTGTGTAATACTATATAAGAGTGTGTTATAGTGTGTAATGTGTTTGTTCAGTCCATAGCCCGCCTGCCAGCAGCCCAGAGCGTCCCACAGCGGCCATCTCTCCTCTCCGACATCAGAACTCCTCCCCCTCGCGCTCCGCAGGCCAATCGGCTCGCCCAATGTCCATGGTGTCCCCCGGCCCTTCTCCCCTCTCCTGCCTCTCCTCTCCCCTCCTTCCCCGTTCCTCTCCCCTCTCCTGCCTTACCCCTCCCAACGCCAGTGCCGCCCTGCTCAATGGAGAATCAACCAATCCCTTCCAACCGCCCTCACCTGGCCCCTTCCACAGCAACGCCCAGGGGGCAGTCCCCCCAAAACCAGAGAAGGTGAATCATCTAGCTGTCTCTCTTCTTCTGTCCTCTCATCTCTTCTCTCTCTCCTTGCTATCTCTCTCGCCCCACCACTACCTCCCTTTATCTAAACTCATAACAGTCTGGTTCCCACATCACACTGCTTTAAAATCCCTCAACATGATGCCATAGTCAGGATATAGGCAGGGATTATTAAAGGAATAGCTAGGGGGAAAGGTGTTGAGGGGAAGTGGCTTGCACCTGGACATGATGCAGAATCCTCCAATGACAGACAGACAGACAGACTATCAGTGTAACAGGGCCGTCTCTGTGTTGCTCTCTTCATCTTGATATGTATATTAAAGCTGAGTCCATGGTGACAGTGATGGATGGTAGAGATGTCTGTGAGAGAGGAGCCTATCTGGCTTCACAGACACAAGATGAGACAGTTTGTGACTATAAGATTTAATCTGAAGCTGGGCAGAGACTAAGACAAATAGACTAGGGAACGACCATGATAAACATTATTTGGCTATGAGCTGTGATGGATCAACTACAGTATGATTTAGTCTCATAGCATTAAGCCTCATATCTATCCTAACAATTTTATTTCCCACATGCATTGGCTTATTATGCATTGGAGTTTGCTGTCTGATTGAGCTGTGTGTGTCAGGGAGTTTGAGATTTGTGGTGTGCGCGCGTGTCTTTGCGTGTGTGTGTGTTATGAGGCTTGCTGTGCCGTCACAGACGCCTCCATGCTGATTATGAGCTGATAATTGACTCACCCATCACCTCTAGCACGCACACAGGCACATGATTACACACACACACACACACACACACACACACACCCTCAGTAAGTTCCACCTCACACATATCGAGACTAAACTATCTGCTCTCTGTATATGTGCTGCTCTCTGGTGGCTGGTCAGAGAACTACACTCAGATCTCAAATAGATACTGTACTGGCAAACGGGAGATGTCATTATTACATCAGGTAGATATCAGTGGTTAACTGTCTCTGAGACCAGGAGTGATACTGTCAGACAAAGAGAACAGATAGTCTGTAGATGATTGAAAAGAAGAGACTTATCATTTGATCATCCCTTTCTCTTCTCCATCTCGTTCTCTCTGTCCGCAGAAAGAGAAGAAAGGAGGTCTGCTAAAGCTTCTCTCGGGAGCCGCGGCCAAGAAGAAGTCATCTCGCTCTCCCCCGTCCTCCCCCCCAACCCTCCCCCTGTCGGGTGCCGTCCTCCCACATCACACCCGCTCTGGCTCCTGTCCAATGGAGGCTCAGGGGCGTGCCGGGTCTTGTCCAATTGAGAGTGAGATGGCGGGGGCCATGGGGTTAGAGCCTCTGCACAGGAAGTCAGGATCCCTCGACCTCAACTTCCCCCGGTCGCCTCCGACGCCCCGCACCGGAAACGCACTGCTGGCCCTCCGGCCTGAACCCAAACCCCTGTCCAGAGAGAGGTACACTACCGTTCAAAAGTTTGGGGTCACTTAGAAATGTCCTTGTTTTCGAAAGAAAAGCACATTTTTTGTCCATTAAAATAACATCAAATTGATCAGAAATACAGTGTAGACATTGTTAATGTTGTAAATGGCTATTGTAGCTGGAAACTGAATATTATGGAATATCTACATAGGCGTACAGAGGCCCATTATCAGCAACCATCAGTCCTGTGTTCCAATGGCACGTTGTGTTTGCTAATCCAAGTTTATCATTTTAAAAGGCTAATTGATCATTAGAAAACCCTTTTGCAATTATGTTAGCACAGCTGAAAACTGTTCTGCTCATTAAAAAGCAATACAACTGGCCTTCTTGAGACTAGTAGAGTCTCTGGAGCATCAGCAATTGTGGGTTTGATTACAGGATCAAAATGGCCAGAAACAAATAACTTTCTTCTGAGGACAAATACATTAGAGTGTCTAGTTTGAGAAACAGACACCTCACAGGTCCTCAACTGGCAGCTTCATTAAATAGTAACCCGCAAAACACCAGTCTCAACATCAACAGTGAAGAAGCGACTCCGGGATGCTGACCTAGGCAGAGTTGCAAAGAAAATGTCCAGTGTCTGTGTTCTTTTGCCCATCTTAATCTTTTATTTTTATTGGCCAGTCTGAGATATGGCTTTTTCTTTGCAACTCTGCCTAGGTCAGCATCCCTGAGTCGCCTCTTCACTGTTGACTTTGAGACTGGTGTTTTGCGGGTTACTATTTAATGAAGCTGCCAGTTGAGGACCTGTGAGGTGGCTGTTTCTCAAACTAGACACACTAATGTATTTGTCCTCAGTTGTGCACCGGGGCCTCCCACTCTTCTTTCTATTCTGGTTATAGTCAGTTTGCGCTGTTCTGTGAAGAGAGTAGTACACAGCGTTGTACGAGATCTTCAGTTTCTTGGCAATTTCTTGCATGGAATAGCCTTCATTTCAAAGAACAAGAATATACTGAAAAGTTTCAGAAGAAAGTTATTTGTTTCTGGACATTTTGATCCTGTAATCGAACCCACAATTGCTGGTGCTCCAGATACTCAACTAGTCTCAAAAAGGCCAGTTTTATTGCTTCTTTAATGAGCACAACAGTTTTAAGCTGTGCTAACATAATTGCAAAAGGGTTTTCTAATGACCAATTAGCCTTTTAAAATGATAAACTTGGATTAGCAAACACAACGTGCCATTGGAACACAGGACTGATGGTTGCTGATAATGGGCCTCTGTACGCCTATGTAGATATTTCATAAAAAATCAGCCGTTTCCAGCTACAATAGCCATTTACAACATTAACAATGTCTACACTGTATTTCTGATCAATTTGATGTTATTTTAATGGACAAAAAAATTGCTTTTCTTTTGAAAACAAGGACATTTCTAAGTGACCCCAAACTTTTGAACGGTGGTGTATACATATATTGTGGCTACACACACTCTCATACACACACCCTGTCCAGAGAGAGGTATACGTATTTTAGTATTGAGTAGTATTTATTAGGATCCCCATCCTTGGCAGCAGCTACTCTTCTAGGGGTCCAAAAAGGATTAAAACAGCAAAACACAACAACAGCCTACATCATAAATTAAACAAGACATTATTACATTATTACTCTGTTATTGCAAATTTACAATATAAAATCCACAATACCACAGCATTACAATGTGTGTGTGTGTGGAGTGCGTTTGTTTGTCAAAAAATCTAATGCAATTTTATTTGTCACATGCTTCGTAAACAACAGTTGTAGACTAACAGTGAAATGCTTACTTACGAGCCCTTCCCAACAATGCAGAGAGAAAAATATAAAATGAATATAAAATAATAATACAAGGAATAAATAGACAACGAGTAATGATAACTTGGCTATATACACGTGGTAACAGTACCGAGTCGATGTGTAGGGGTACGAGGTAATTGAGGTAGATATGTACATATAGGTAAGGATAAAGTGACTAGGCAACATGATAGATAATAAACAGTAACAGCAGCCTATGTGATGAGTCAAA
Source organism: Coregonus clupeaformis (assembly GCF_020615455.1). Classification (NCBI taxonomy): domain Eukaryota; kingdom Metazoa; phylum Chordata; class Actinopteri; order Salmoniformes; family Salmonidae; genus Coregonus; species Coregonus clupeaformis. The sequence goes on along the minus strand of NC_059214.1, from coordinate 41,078,502 downwards.
AGAGATTAATGCAAAAAGGGTAAATGCAGATATTCTGGGTAGCTATTGGTTAACTATTTAACTAACTACGCTGACAAAAATATAAACGCAACATGCAACAATTTCAAAGATTTTACTGAGTGGAATGTTGTATTGGCGGGAACTGGAACACGCTGTCGTACACGTCGATCAAGAACATCCCAAACATGCTCAATGGGTGACATGTCTGGCATATTTTTTTTAAGTATGCAGGCCATGGAAGAACTGGGACATTTTCAGTTTCCAGGAATTGTGTACAGATCCTTGCGACATGGGGCCGTGCATTATCATGCTGAAACATGAGGTGATGGCGGCGGATGAATGGCACGACAATAGGACTCAGGATCTCGTCACGGTATCTCTGTGCATTCAAATTGACATCGATAAAATGCAATTGTGTTTGTTGTCCGTAGCTTATGCCTGCCCATACCATAACCCCACTGCCACCTGGGGCACTCTGTTCACAACGTTGACATCAGCAAACCGCTCGCCCACACGACGCCATACACTCTGTCTGCCATCTGCCCGGTACAGTTGAAACCGGGATTCATCCGTGAAGAGCACACTTCTCCAGCGTGCCAGTGGCCATCAAAGGTGAGCATTTGCCCACTGAAGTCGGTTACGACACCGAACTGCAGTGAAGTCAACACCCTGGTAAGGACGACGAGCATGCAGATAAGCTTCCCTGAGACGGTTTCTGACAGTTTGTGCAGAAATTCTTCAGTTGTGGAAACCCACAGTTTCATCAGCTGTCCGGGTGGCTGGTCTCAGACGATCCCGCAGGTGACGAAGCCGGACGTGGAGGTCCTAGGCTGGCGTGGTTACACGTGGTCTGCGGTAATGAGGCTGGTTGGACGTACTGCCAAATTCTCTAAAACAGCTCTGGTGGACATTCCTGCAGTCAGCATGCCAATTGCATCTGTGGCATTGTGTTGTGTGACAAAACTGCACATTTTAGAGTGGCCTTTTATTGTCCCCAGCACAAGGTGCACCTGTGTAATGATCATGCTGTTTAATCAGCTTCTTGATATGCCACACCTGTCCGGTGGATGTATTATCTTGGGAAAGGAGAAATGCTCACTAACAGGGATGTAAACAAATTTGTGCACAAAATTTGAGAGAAACACGCTTTTTGTGCGTGTGGAAATGTTCTGGGATCTTTTATTTCAGCTCATGAAACACAAACTTTACATGCTGTGTTGTGTTTACATGTTGTGTTTATATTTTTTGTTCAGTGTATTTAGCAGTCTTATAGCTTGGGGGTAATAATAATAATTAGGTGGGTGCTTACATTTATCCGATTTCATACATGTACTATACAGTGCATTCGGAAAGTATTCAGACCCCTTGACTTTTTCCACATTTTGTTACGTTACAGCCTTATTCTAAAATGGATTAAATTGTTTCCCCCCTCATCAATCTACACACAATACCCCATAATGACAAAGCAAAAACAGGTTTGTTATCTATTTATTTTTTTATAACTAAATATCACATTTACATAAGGATTCAGACCCTTTACTCAGTACTTTGTTGAAGCACCTTTGGCAGCGATTACAGGCTTGAGTCTTCTTGGGTATGACACTTCAAGCTGGGCACACCTGAATTTGGTGAGTTTCTCCCATTCTTCTCTGCAGATCCTCTCAAGCTCTGTCAGGTTGGATGGGGAGCGTCGTTGCACAGCTATTTTCAGGTCAGAGATGTTCAATCGGGTTCAAGTCCGGGCTCTGGCTGGGCCACTCAAGGCCATTCAGGGACTTGTCCCGAAGCCACTCCTGCGTTGTCTTGGCTGTGTGCTTAGGGTCGTTGTCCTGTTGGAAGGTGAACCCTCGCCCCAGTCTGAGGTCCTGAGCACTCTGGAGAAGATTTTCATCAAAGATCTCTCTGTACTTTGCTCCGTTCATCTTTCCCTCAATCCTGACTAGTCTCCCAGTCCCTGCTGCTGAAAAACATCCCAACAGCATGATGCTGCCACCACCATGCTTCACCATAGGGATGGTGCCAGGTTTCCTCCAGACGTGACGCTTGGCATTCAGGCCAAAGAGTTCAATCTTGGTTTCATCAGACCAGAGAATCTTGTTTCTCATGAACCTCCCGAGTGGCGCAGTGAACCTCCCGCTGTGCCACTAGAGATCCTGGTTCGAATCCAGGCTCTGTCGTAGCCGGCCGCGACCGGGAGACCCATGGGGCGGTGCACAATTGGCGGGAGGGAATGGCCGCAGGGATGTAGCTCAGTTGGTAGAGCAAGGCGTTTGCAACGCCAGGGTTGTGGGTTCGATTCCCACGGGGGGCCAGTATGAAAAATATAAAAATAATGTATGCACTCACTAACTGTAAGTCGCTCTGGATAAGAGTGTCTGCTAAATGACTAAAATGTAAATGTAATGGTCTGAGAGTCCTTTAGGTGCCTTTTGGCAAACTCCAAGCAGGCTGTCATGTGCCTTCCGTCTGGCACTGCAAGATATGTGGCTTCCGTCTGGCACTCCTCCCCCGATTGCTCAGTTTGGCCAGGCAGCCAGCTCTAGGAAGAGTCTTGGTGGTTCCAAACTTCTTCCATTTAAGAATGATGGAGGCCACTGTGTTCTTGGGGACCTTCAATGCTGCAGAAATGTTTTGGTACCCTTCCCCAGATCTGTGCCTCGACACAATCCTGTCTCGGAGCTCTACGGACAATTCCTTCGAGCTCATGGCTTAGTTTTTGTAAAAAACCAATGTAATGTAAATGTTTTTGCTCTGTCATGAGCTGTCAACTGTGGGATCTTATCTAGACAGGTGTGTGCCTTTCCAAATAATGTCAAATCAATTGAATTTACCACAGGTGGACTCCAATCAAGTTGTAGAAACATCTCAAAGATGATCAATGGAAACAGGTGGCACCTGAGCTCAATTTCGAGTGTCATAGCAAAGGGTCTGAACACTTATGTAAACAAGGTATTACTGTTAGTTATTTTTAATACATTTGCAAAAATTTATAAAAACCTGTTTTCACTTTGTCATAATGGGGTATTGTGTGTAGATTGATGAGGAAAACAATTAATTTAATCAATTTTAGAATAAAGCTGTAACGTAAAAAAAGGAAGGGGTCTGAATACTTTCCGAGTGCACTTTGGAAGTGAATTGGAAGTTAGTTTTTTGCATATCCCACTCCCCTGAGACACCCTCGGAGAGTGGGGTCACAGCCAGGGATCAGCCATTATTGATGGCGACCCTGGAGCAATTTTGGTTAAGTGCCTTGCTCAAGGACACATTTTTCACCTAGTTGTCTTGGGGATTTGAACCAACGGCCTTTCAGTTACTGGCCGAATGCTCTTAACCGCTAGGCTACCTGTCACCCTAGAAGCTGTTCAGGGTCCTGTTGGTTCAAGACTTGATGCATCAGTACCGCTTGCCATGCAGTAGCAGAGCGAACAGTCTATGACGGGTGGCTGGAAACTTTGACCATTTTTAGGGCCTTCCTCTGACACCGCCTGGTATAGAGGTCCTGGATGGTACTCACTACTCTCTGTAGCACCTTGCGGTCTGATGCCAAACAGTTGCCATACTAAGCGGTGATGCAACTGTATAACTTCTGAGGGCCCATTAATCTTTTCAGCCTCCTGAGGGGGAGAGGCGTTGTCGTGCCCTCTTCATGACTTTGTTGATGTGTGTGGACCATGATAGTTCCTTAGTGATGTGGACACCGAGGAACTTAAAGCTCTCGACCTGTTGCACAACACCCCGTCGATATGTGCTCGGCCCTCCATTTCCTGTAGTCCACAATCAGCTCCTTTATCTTGCTGACGTTGAGAGAGAGGTTGTTGTCTTGGCACCACACTGCCAGGTCTCTGACTTCCTCCCTGTAGGCTGTCTCATCGTCGGCGTGGATCAGGCCTACCACCGTCATGTCGTCTGCAAACTTAATGATGGTGTTGGAGTCGTGCGCGGCCACACAGTTGTGGGTGAACAAGAAGTACAGGATGGGACTAAGCATGCGCCCCTGAGGGGTCCCCGTGTTGAGGGTCAGCGTGGCGGATGTGTTGTTGCCTACCCTTACCACCTGGGGGCGGCCCGTCAGGAATCAATCAATTTTTCAATCAATTTTATTTTATATAGCCCTTCTTACATCAGCTAATATCTCGAAGTGCTGTACAGAAACCCAGCCTAAAACCCCAAACAGCTAGTAATGCAGGTGTAGAAGCACGGTGGCTAGGAAAAACTCCCTAGAAAGGCGAAAGCCTAGGAAGAAACCTAGAGAGGAACCAGGCTATGAGGGGTGGCCAGTCCTCTTCTGGCTGTGCCGGGTGGAGATTATAACAGAACCATGCCAAGATGTTCAAAAATGTTCATAAGTGACAAGCATGGTCAAATAATAATCAGGAATAAATCTCAGTTGGCTTTTCATAGCCGATCATTAAGAGTTGAAAACAGCAGGTCTGGGACAGGTAGGGGTTCCATAACCGCAGGCAGAACAGTTGAAACTGGAATAGCAGCAAGGCCAGGCGGACTGGGGACAGCAAGGAGTCACCACGGCCGGTAGTCCCGACGTATGGTCCTAGGGCTCAGGTCTCTCAGTTGGCTTTTCATAGCCGATCATTAAAGAGTTGAAAACAGCAGGTCTGGGACAGGTAGGATCTAGTCCAGGATCTAGTCCAGGATCTAGTTGCAGAGGGAGGTGTTTAATCCCAGGGTCCTTAGCTTAGTGATGAGCTTGGAGGGCACAATGGTGTTGAACGCTGAGCTGTAGTCAATGAACAGCATTCTCACGTAAATGTTCCTTTTGTCCAGGTGGGAAAGGGCAGTGTGGAGTGCAATAGAGATTGCGTCATCCGTGGATCTGTTGGGGCAGTATGTGAATTGGAGTGGGTCCAGGATGTCTGGGATGATGGTGTTCATGTGAGCCATGACCAGCCTTTCAAAGCATTTCATGACTACGGATGTGAGTGCTACGGGGCGATAGTCATTTAGACAGGTTACCTTGGCGTTCTTGGGCACAGGGACTATGGTGGTCAGGGAGAGGTTGAAAATGTCACTTGCCAGCTGGTCAGCGCATGCTCTGAGTACGCATCCTGGTAATCCTCCTTGTGAATGTTAACCGGTTTAAAGGTCTTACTCGCATCGGCTACGGAGAGAGTGATCACACAGTCGTCCAGAACAGCTGGTGCTCTCATGCATAGTTCAGTGTTGCTAGCCTCGAAGCGTGCATAGAAGGTATTTAGCTCGTCTGGAAGTTCGCGTCACTGGACAGCTCGCGGCTGGGTTTCCCATTGTAATCCGTGATAGTTTGCAAGCCCTGCACATCCGACGAGCATCAGAGCTGAGGTACAGTGGCTTGTGAAAGTATTCACCCCCCTTGGCGTTTTTCCTATTTTGTTGCCTTACAACCTGGAATTAAAATTGATTTTTTGGGGGGTTTGTATCATTTGATTTACACAACATGCCTACCACTTTGAAGATGCAACATATTTTCTTGGGTGAAACAATACTTTGTAGAGACACCTTTTGCAGTAATTACAGCTGCAGGTCTCTTGGGGTATGTCTTTATAAGCTTGGCACATCTAGCCACTGGGATTTTTGCCCATTCTTCAAGGCAAAACTGCTCCAGCTCCTTCAAGTTGTATGGGTTCCGCTGGTGTACAGCAATCTTTAAGTCATACCACAGATTCTCAATTTGATTGAGGTCTGGGCTTTGACTAGGCCATTCCAAGACATTTAAATGTTTCCCCTTTAACCACTCAAGTGTTGCTTTAGCAGTATGCTTAAGGTCATTGTCCTGCTGGAAGGTGAACCTCTGTCCCAGTCTCAAATCTCTGGAAGACTGAAACAGGTTTCCCTCAAGAATTTCCCTGTATTTAGCGCCATCCATCATTCCTTCAATTCTGACCAGTTTCCCAGTCCCTGCCGTTGAAAAACATCTCCACAGCATGATGCTGCCACCACCATGCTTCACTGTGGGGATGGTGTTCTCGGGGTAATGAGAGGTGTTGGGTTTGCGCCAGACATAGCGTTTTCCTTGATGGCCAAAAAGCTAAATTTTAGTCTCATCTGACCAGAGTACCTTCTTCAATATGTTTGGGGAGTCTCCCACATGCCTTTTGGCGAACACCAAACGTGTTTGCTTATTTTTTTCTTTAAGCAATGGCTTTTTTCTGGCCACTCTTCCGTAAAGCCCAGCTCTGTGGAGTGTACGGCTTAAAGTTGTCCTATCGACAGATACTCCAATCTCCGCTGTGGAGCTTTGCAGCTCCTTCAGGGTTATCTTTGGTCTCTTTGTTGCCTCTCTGATGAATGCCCTCCTTGCATGGTCTGTGAGTTTTAGTGGGCAGCCCTCTCTTGGCAGGTTTGTTGTGGTGCCATATTATTTCCATTTTTTAATAATGGATTTAATGGTGCTCCGTGGGATGTTCAAAGTTTCTGATATTGTTTTATAACCCAACCCTGATCTGTACTTCTCCACAACTTTGTCCCTGACTTGTTTGGAGAGCTCCTTGGTCTTCATGGTGCCGCTTGCTTGGTGGTGCCCCTTGCGTAGTGGTGTTGCAGACTCTGGGGCCTTTCAGAACAGGTGTATATATACTGAGATCATGTGACAGATCATGTGACACTTAGATTGCACACAGGTGGACTTTATTTAGCTAATTATGTGACTTCTGAAGGTAATTGGTTGCACCAAATCTTATTTAGGGGCTTCATAGCAAAGTGGGTGAATACATGTGCACGCACCACTGTTCCGTTATTTATTTTTTTGCATTTTTTGAAACAAGTTATTTTTTTAATTTCACTTCACCAATTTGGACTATTTTGTGTATGTCCATTACATGAAATCCAAATAAAAATCAATTTAAATGACAGGTTGTAATGCAACAAAATAGGAAAAACGCCAAGGGGGATGAATACTTTTTCAAGGCACTGTAGTAGGATTTGATCTTGGTCCTGTATTGACACTTTACCTGTTTGTTGGTTCGTCGGAGGGTGTAGCGGGATTTCTTATAAGCATCTGGATAAGTGTCCCCTCATTGAAAGCGGCAGCTCTAGCCTTTAGCTCAGTGCGGATGTTGCCTGTAATCCATGGCTTCTGGTTTGGATATGTACGCATGGTCACTGTGGGGACAATGTCATCAATTAATGTATTAATGAAGCCAGTGGCTGATGTGGTAAACTCCTCAATGCCATCGGATTAATCCCGTAACATATTCCAGTCTGTGCTAGTGAAACAGTCCTATAGCTTAGCATCCGTGTCATCGGACCACTTATAATATTTCATATAATGATAATATATGCCATTTAGCAGACACTTTTATCCAAAGAGACTTACAGTCATGCATGCATATATTTTACTCACGGGTGATCCCGGGAATCAAACCCACTATCCTGGTGTTGCAAGCACCATGCTCTACCAACTGAGCACCACTTCCATATTGAGCGTGTCACTGGTACTTCCTTATTGAGTTTTTGCTTGGAAGGAGGAATGAGGAGGATTGAGTTATGGTCAGATTTGCCAAATGGAGGGCGAGGGGGAGCTTTGTGTGTGGAGTAAAGGTGATCTAGAGTTTTTTCGCCTCTAGTTGCACAGGTGACTAAATTAGGTTAAACGGATTTCAGTTTTTCTGCATTAAATTCACGGGCCACTAGGAGCGCTGCCTCTGGGTGAGCATTTTCTTGTTTGCTTATGGCCCTATACAGTTTGTTGAGTGTGGTCTTAATGCCAGCATCGGTTTGTGGTTGTAAATAGACAGCTACGAAAAATATAGATAAACTCTCTTGGTAAATAGTGTGGTCTACAGTTTATCATGAGGGGTTCTAACTCAGGCGAGCAGAACTTCCTTCATATAAGAGATTGTGCACCAGTTGTTGTTAACTAAGAGACACAAACCCCCTCCTCTTAGCATCCCCGATGCAGCCATTCTGTCCTGCCAATGTATAAAATACCATCTTGATTTATATTTACCATGTCCTTCTTCAGCCACGACTGTGTGTGTGTGTGTGTGTGTGTCTCTTCACGGTCCACGGAGTTCAATGTAGTCATGGCTCTATTTAGTACTGTGCGTTTCCCAGAGTCTGTTCTGGACTTAGGGACTGTGAAGAGACCCCTGGTGGCATGTATTGTGGGGTATTAAATCAAATCACATTTTATTGGTCGCGTACACATATCTTGCAGATGTTATTGCGGGTGTAGCGAAATGCTTATGTTCCTAGCTCCAACAGTGCAGTAATACCTAACAATACAAAACAATACATGCAAATCAAAAAATCCTTAAGAATTCAGAAAAATAGAAAGGTTACGTTGTCTGAGCTGTGTGTTATTTGTTTGAACAGACAGTTTGGTACTTACAACAGGTCAATACCGCTCACAAAGACAAGTAGTGATGCAGTCAATCTTTCCTCTACTTTGATCCAGGAGAGATTGACATGCATGTTATTGATATTAGCGCTCTGTGTACATTTAGGGGCCAGGCATGCTGCTCTGTTCTGGGTCAACTGTAATTTTCTTAAGTTCTTCTTTGCAGCACTAGACCATATAACTGGGCAGTAGTCCAGGTGTGATAAAACTAGGGCCTGTAGGACTTGTTTGGTTGATTGTGATGTCAAGAAAGCAGAGCAGCACTTTATCACGGACAGACCTCTCCCCATCTTAGCTACCGTTGCATCAATATGTTTTGACCATGTCAGTTTACAATGTAGGGTTACACCAATATATACCGTGTCTACACACCCTCTCATACACACACCTTGAAACATACACTAGTCTACACCACTGCAGCACAACAAATAACTGAGGCTCTGATCATCACTCTTCTCCTATCCGCATCGGTGTGTGTCAGAGCTAAGAGTGCCCTCCAGCACGCACACATGCAAGCACACGCAGATACACACACACAGACGCACACACACAGACACACACACACACAGACGCACACACACAGACACACACACACAGCTTGGAGCTTTATACTAGCTGTAGGTTATCAGTCCTTCAGCGGTCACTGTGAGCTATAGCTCCTCTGGTTTATACAGACATACATTTTTTATCTGAGAACAGCCGCTTAACATACACACACAGACACACACCCAGCTACCTCACACACAAATGTAAACACACACACTGTTCCAGACACACTGCTCCAAAGTGTCAAGCACTTATAAATCTATGTGAGGCGTTTATGTACAAGATTGCTGAATGATGTTGACCTGAGTAGCTGCATATATCACCTCTTACTGTGTGTTTGTGTGTGTGTTTATGCCGTGTGTGTTTATGGCGTGTGTGTTTATGGCATGTGTGTTTATGGCGTGTGTGTGTGTGTGTGTGTGTTTGAATATGATTTACAGTGCATCATTATTCATAACTCTAACTCCCTCCCTAGGTATCGTGTGGTGGTGCCCTACCCCCCTCAGAGCGAGGCGGAGATCGAGCTGAGACAGGGAGACGTGGTGTTTGTTCATAAGAAGAGAGAAGATGGCTGGTACAAAGGCACTCTGCAGAGGACTGGACGCACTGGCCTCTTCCCCGGCAGCTTCGTAGAAATCTTCTGAACAGGACCACTACACACACACACACACACACAAACACACAGACCTAAAATTGATTTCCATTCAAAATCCTATTTTCCCTAACACTAAACCTAACCCTTACCCTAACCTTAACCCCTAACCCTAACCCTAACCCTAAACCTAACCCCTACGCCTAAAATAGCCTTTGTCCTCGTAAGGACCTGGGAAATGTCCCCATGAGGGATAATTTTCCTTGTTTTACTATCGTTGTGGGGATTTCTGGTACCCACAAGGATAGTAATACAAGCCACCCCCCACACCCCACCCCACACACACACAAACACACCGCCACCCCAGCTCCAACCAGCCTCATAGGAGCAGGGGCCTTTATCCACACAGGCACTCCCAGGACAGCTATGGGAGGGGTCCTTCATCAACCTCATCAATGACTTATGGAGGTGCCAGCAACTCCTGAAGGAACAAAGAGCAGTGCACAGTATTTTTCTACTGCTTTAGTGTGTATATGCTCTAAACATGAGTGTCCATATGAATGTGTGGTATGGCGAGAGACAGGCCGTACTGCTTACAGAAGCACCTAAAGACCCTGGCTTACCTGATAGTTGTTCCTTCTGGTGTGTGTGTGTGTGTGTGCGCACGTGCATGCGTGCGACAGAGAGAGCGACCAGCCTTGGTTAATACCAGCCATGTGGCAGCTCAAAACCGGGAAAGAAAGCACACCAATGGTCTTAAACATACCTCACGTCTGGCAAGCTACATCAAACCTCCTATTTCATTGGCTAAGCACACAACAGTACTCCTCTTTCATTGGCTAAGCACACAATGGTGGTCCTCTTTTATTGGCTAAGCACACAACAGTACTCCTCTCTCATTGGTTAAGCACACGACAGTGGTCCACTCCTATCTATGCACACAGCTACTGTCTCATTGACTCAGTACACAACAACTGTTCACCAACAGAAGTAGGATCAACTGGTTTAAAAGAGTAAAGCACATAAGTCTACAGGTCAGGAAGACATAGTGAAACAGAAGCACACAGAGTTAGGAAGGCCAGAACAAGTTGGCTACAGCACAGATGAGACTAGATCTACAACAGACAGTTCACTCCATCTCAGTAGAAAGAACACCCGTGTGTATGTGAGACCATCTGGTTCTGATTGGAGTAGCAGCAGCAGGGGAGTCTGGGTAACAGACAGATGTTGGGTGACAGACAGATTACTTTAAACACCCAAAGATTCAGATGAGATTAGAGCCTTTCCATCAGGCCCTGATACATACACACCCACACACACTCACTGACGTGAAAGGACTGGATGGGTCCCAGTCTCTCCCCTCCTCCTCCTCCTCAGAGAGAGAGTGTATCAGTGAAACCCGGTCCAGAAGCAACCCTTAGCCCCAGATGAACCAGCTGTATCCCTGTTTCTACTGAACCCAAAATGCCAGCCTGTTTGTCTGTTGAGCTAAATCACCTCCTTGTTAGAGATACAGCACTTCCACATGACCCAGTCACCACACATCGGCCATCTTGCTATGCCTGATCCCCAGTGTTCCCATGAGTCAGTGTGTTAAGGTCGACTTTCTTTCTGGTTTGTCTGACAAAACATTACAGATTGTCTGGTGTGAGTGCTGTACCACTGACAAGACTTTACAGATTGTCTGGTGTGAGTACTGTACCACTGACAAGACTACAGATTGTCTGGTGTGAGTACTGTACCACTGACAAGACTTTACAGAGTGTCTGGTGTGAGTGCTGTACCACTGACAATACTTTACAGATTGTCTTGTGTGAGTACTGTACCACTGACAATACTTTACAGATTGTCTGGTGTGAGTGCTGTACCACTGACAATACTTTACACATTGTCTGGTGTGAGTACTGTACCACTGACAACACTTTACAGATTGTCTGGTGTGAGTGCTGTACCACTGACAAGACTTTACAGATTGTCTGGTGTGAGTACTGTACCACTGACTTTACAGACTTTACAAGAAGTTTGTTAAGCATGGAATCTCATGCTGTCTAACTATGAGAGAAGTGTTACATTACTGCAACAGAAAATAAAGAATATATATATAAATATATATATTGTGCAGATTATTTATATTTCGTGGGTGCCAGAGTTGCCCTGCGCTGGTGACCAGCGTTCTACCATGTGATCATTAAACATTCTCGTAATGATGACGTCGTGGTTTGGTTGGTTTTTCATGTGCATTTTCGCAATAAATGCCTTTGTTTTAAAACAACATGTCTCGCCTCGTGCCTGATGACAAACCTGCTATCTCCCTACTGCCTCCCCTCCCTCTCCATCACTTCCCTCCTCTTCTCTCTGTCCCAGTGGAGGTGGGTGACAGCAAGGCTGTCAGGAATAATCACCTCACACCTCCATTTGCATTTAGAGTGAAGCTAAGGCCTGGCCGACACACGCTATTTAGGTGGAGAGGTGTGTGTGTGTGTGACACTATGTGTATGTGTGTCATCACAGGGTAGAGAGGTGTGTGTGTGTGTAGGAAACTGTGCTGTAAGGACACTGATCACCATTCTAGTCAACACTTCTCTGATGCCAACAGCATTTCAGCATGCCAGATTCTGTGTTGGTGTGTTTCTCCTCAGGATACAGTGAAAGTCACCCCGACCCAGATTCCCCATCCTCCTCCACACGGTCAACCCAGCCCACTACCCACTCCAACCCACTACCCACGCACATGGTTCATCCACTGCCTCCACACACACACACACCCCTGGTCCGGCACAAGATAGGTTTGACCTCGTTCAGTCCCTCATCAAGCCTAAAACCTCTATATACAAACACACACAGCAGAGCTGCTGCAGATACTGTATTGATGTAGATTCCACAGCATCAACTGGCCACATTCCAAACCTGTGTGTGTGGCAGTGAGCCAGGTTGAGAGGCAGGCAGCACAGGAGTGTGTCATGAGAAGGTGAGAATGGCATAGAGCTTCATGAAGAGAACACTGAAGATCATAGATAATCTCAGTAGGACAGTAAACACCTTTTAAATAGTCTACCGACCACCAGAGACACAGCTGAAAAGAAAAAGCATCCAGTCTTGAGAGGTTGATGAAAATAACTAGTTTTCTTTGTTGTTATTCTGAGTGTTCTATAGGTCGTTATTAATATATAAATTATATAATGAGGATGATAAATACTTTTGAACGAGAAATGTATCATAGTGCATGGCAGTTTCTCTCTATCTTCTAAAGCGGTTGCTTAGCGCCCTCTAGTGTCTCAGTACCACACCGCAACAACAAATACTTCCATGAGGACAATGCCCAGGGCCACGTTCATTTGCCAAACGTTGCAGATAGAAATGCCAAATTAATAGAGACGACATGATTCCTTGTCGGAGAAGCATGTTTGTTCTAGCTACATTACATAGTTATATCTGAACATTACAAAACATTGCCCCAGGACACAGTAGAGGAAACAGGTAGAAAAATATCTAATTGTGATGATTTTACAATTTTTTAAAAACATTTTAGTCATTTAGCAGACGCTCTTATCCAGAGCGACTTACAATTAGTGAGTGCATACATTAATCAGCATAACAATAACAGAATAGTGGCAAAGCAGAATTTAACAAATCAAAATATGAGGTACACTCCCAGCAGAGCCCCAAGTCCAATCGGTATATCCTCTGGCATGTTGATGTTAATGTGTTGAATGTCCTCTGTAGGCTGTCCATAGCCAGAATCATTTTGCAGTGCATGGTGATCGAACAGGTTTCCTGTTATATTCATCAGAGGAGTAGGGAGGGTGAAGTCTGTGAATACAAAAAAAAAAAAATTATACAGATGATTAACAAAACCTACACATGACAGTATTCATACCTTGGTTTTTGTGGCGAAACAAATTATTCACTTTTGACAACAGTTTTCAGCTTTTCATACACATACTTTGTCCATAATGTAGAGTATTTTGGGATCTTCATTGAAGAGTCCTATAAGGTTTTAGAGAAACCATTACAATTAACTGTAGATGATATATGTGATTGGCATAACATTATGCGGCAAACCAATACCAATTGTATATACCTTTGTGTGCCTCCTCCACCTGTAGACATAGACACACAAATAAGGGAGCAGTTTAGTCATCTGCGCCCAATGCAGCTATAGCGTTGAACATATTCTTACTTATACCATGCATTGTTGAATACTCCTTTCAGATTGACTTGAAAGGCATTCTAGAGCGTGCATTATTTCCCTATAACGCACGGTATATTTGCATGGAAGAATTCATTTGACATGTTTTGTTTGAGCTTTCGATTTGAAAACAGTATTGGTATTGTTAAATTTGATTTCCATAATAGCAAGCTAGGACTGTTCTTGGAAGAACCTTTTGAGGGCATTTTTCGGTGCCAAGAACCCTAAGGTTCTTCAAGGAACTTTGAGGATCTTAGAAGAACCCTTGTTGAACCCCTACTTTTTAGAGTGTGGGTGACTTATACATTTTACTATGCAATTCACAAAAATAAAATGCCATTTTAGACTAAATTTCGGAATTTTTCACTCTAGTAGACTTATTGTATTTATTTCTTAGTGAACAGCAGCAGTTTTCTTTGCATGTAGATAAGGTTGTGCTTACAGAAATGATTGGTATCCCCCTTCTTTAAGCACATTGGTATCACCCAAATGAAAACCTGCCACTGCTACCATGGTGGCTCTGTTAGGGATGGAACCCCTGTTAATTTCAAATAGAATTTTGGATCCAAAATGGCCATACAAGTATGCCAGTTTCACTGATCTCTAATTACGTTGCTAGGGGAGGGGATGATGTTTTGATGCTACTGCGACCCCTATCTGTCACACACGGTGTGTCTCTAGGAGGAGAGAATCGGAGGGCAGGGATGAGGATGATGATGATAATGAATATGCTGTCATCGGCGTACTTCAGAGACTTGTCAGTGATGCATGGATGAAATGATGCAACGTCGGAAAGAAACATTTTAAATCGTTATTATTGTGTTGGCTATTTCCACTATCTATTCTAAATGGCGACCGATTGCACAGAACAAGCCGTCCTGGAGTTCCTAATGGAGAAAGGAGGGGTGGTCAAACATATGGACCTGCTTGATCATTTTGAATCAGTGTGGAAAAGTGATTCGTCAAAGAAAACACTGTTCAATGAACGGTTGAACCGTCACGTTGACAGCGTTGCTTTCATAAAACTGGAGGATGGAGTGAAATTCGTGTGTTTGAAGGAAAACAGCACAAGCTCTGTGATGCGCACAGACCCTGGCAACGATGGAGAGTGTAACGGCAATGGGGTGTGTGGTAGGGACAGCCCACTATCTGAATCTGGAGAACGGGGTGGGAGCAACAATGTCAGCCGAGATGGGAACAGAAATTCTAGTGATAAATGTGATTCACCTGAAAAAGACTCAAATGCACCCGACGTCCTATCTTGGCTTGATAATGACATGGAATCGAACGGTAATCTTCATCATCCATGCTGCCTAGAGGAAGGTAAAGTTAGTGATGTTACTTCAGGTGGAGTCAGAGAGGTGAAGCTTAGAGAAGTTAGTGATGATTCCTTCTCAGGTGGAGAGGTGAGGCTAAGAGACAGGAGGAGGAGAGAGTCAGCTCCAGCACTGGGGACAGACTCAGGTGTGTTGGCTGGCCAGGTGCAGGTGAGGGGAAGTAGGAGGACCTCCCGGGGCTCCCAGAGGGCTCTGCTGACCAGCGCTCTGTCAGAAGATGGCGGGTGGGAGGGACTGGACGGAGACTGGAACAACCCCAAGAGCAGCCGCAGGAACTTCATAGAGCTGATGATGAGCAGCTCCCCACAGGTAGGCTACACACACATACACTGACTCACACACACACCGTTTTATTTTATTCTATTGTATTTAAAAGATTTTCCACACTGGTATCTGGTCTAAGGTTGTTTAGGCTGCCATTGCTGAGATGTAGCCTACTAATTGTTACTTTCTGTCTTTGCCTGTCTCCAGGTACGTCGGTCTCTGATCAACCGCGGCTCTCGTCTCAGAGACTCTGTCAGGAGCGACAGTGACTCCACCTCTCTGCTGTCGTCTGCAGACGGGGACTGTGTCTCAGTGGCCCTGGACCCCCTGGAGCACGAATGGATGCTGTGTGCCTCGGACGGCCAGTGGGACAGTCTATATCCGCTGCTAATCCTGGACACCAGCCTGCTGACCAAGAGGGACTTTGTGACGGGCTTCTCCTGCCTCCACTGGGCTGCCAAGCAGGGCAACGAGGAGCTGTTGACACAGCTACTGGAGCACGCCAAGCAGAACAATGTTCCTGTGGATGTTAATGTACGCTCTAGTGCTGGGTACACTCCCCTTCACCTGGCCGCTATGCATGGACACACACAGGTAGGTGCTGTCCTCCTGCCCTGCCCTCCACCCTGCCCTGTTCACTGATATTGTTTTCTGTGGCATGCTTGTTAGGTGGTTTAAATAAAGTTGTATATGCTGTGATTGTCAGGTTGTACGTGTGCTGGTAGACCAGTGGTCTGTAGACTCAGAGGCCAGAGACTACAGTGGGAGGAGAGCTGTCCAGTACCTCCCCCCTGGAGTCTCCACTACTGCAGCCCTGGAGCCAGGGAGCGGGACCAGCCCTATAGGAGGAGGAGAATCAGACACAGAAAACACAGACAGCGGGGCACAAGGGGGGCGGTGGAGATTACCCAGAGTTCTCCAGTCCAACCTGAACCAACTGAGGCTGCTGAACGGATCGGGAGAGGGGGGAGGGAGGGGGAGGGGGGTCAGGAAGGAGCAAGGCTGTTCAGAGGAAGTCGTCTCTGAGTCGGATCAACGCACGGCTCCACCGAGGACGCCACAAGACCCAGATCATCCACAGCACCTCCTTCAGAGGGACGGGGGAGGGAGTGGAGGAGGGGGATACGGGGGAGACCAGCCCAACCAGCCCCCTCAAAGGCAGACCAATGTCCAATCTGTTTGGATAAGTCACTGCACTGTTAGAATCGCACGTACAGTAACAGTTCAAAGGCGGCCCTAATATGGCCAGCCTACTGATTCTGATACCATTATGACATGGGAGCTAGTACTAAGGGCCCAGTTTCCCACCAAACACAGATTACATTTAGTCCTGGACTAAAAAACATGGAGATTCCCTTTTGAGCATGCTTTTCCGTCCAGGAGTAGGCTTAACCTGGGTCTGGGAACTGTAGGCCTACGTTAAACTTTAGATTTGGCACTGTTTACTAGTCACTGGGAAATTAATCACAGTTAACCCAGAACTAAAATATTGCATAATTTGGTCAGATGCTCGTACCATTTATGTTTACGTAGTCTGTCCACGAGAGATTACAGGGAAATAGATCTGGGATCATTTTGCTGTAAGAAAAATGTTCACTCACTAGATCTGAATCCTGTGGGGATTTAAGGTGCTGCTTACAGTAATTACCTCTACATAATTATTTAATATATTTAACATAATTATTTAACTTCTAATATTGTTATAAAGACAAGTCAAACTAACCACTGAACTCCTTCAACACGAATCTCGATGTAACTGCACTTGTCACTTTGAAGGTATAACTACAATGAAATAGGTGAGTCTATAACCTACTTATGATCTTAGATGTTCTCCAATGGGTTGTGTAGATGTTTTACCTGCAGTAAAGTTACATTCGCTAGACTGTGTTTAGACCTGAAATGGTCAGGAATAGAAAAAGAAAGGGTCAGAACTCCTAGAATTGAGATGGGAAAAAGAGTTCCCATGTAAAAAATTAAATAAAAAGTAATCACTTGGTTTTCTTTACTTTGTTTATGAATTTACCATAGAATAAATACATGTTTTCATTCTGTGGAACAAATGTCCCTTAATATGTTTACCTATATTTGCTCACAATAAATGACTGTTAATATTTCAAATGTTTTTGGACACACCCTCAAATTCTCCAGCATGATCATCATAGTGTTGGGCTGAAGCTCCTCACTCATATGTTGCAGTTTAGATGTCGTCATTTCCCTTGCATACTATAGATAAATACTACATATTGTACAGACCAGCCTGTTGCTAGACTCTAGCAGTCTGACTGCTGGGCACCTGATGTCACTTTTCCTAATGTTGGATGAATGCAAAGATGCTGTGCACTGCCTGTCTGTCTGTCTGTGTCTGTCTGTGTTTTCTCTCTCTCTCTCTCTCTCTCTCTCTCTCTCTCTCTCTCTCTCTCTCTCTCTCTCTCTCTCTCTCTCTCTCTCTCTCTCTCTCTCCTCTCTCTCTCTCTCTCTCTCTCTCTCTCTCTCTCTCTCTCTCTCTCTCTCTCTCTCTCTCAATTCAATTCAATTCAATTCAATTCAATTCAATGTAAGGGCTTTATTGGCATGGGAAACGTATGTTAACATTGCCAAAGCAAGTGAAGTAGATAGTAAACAAAAGTGAAATAAACAATAAATATTAAAAGTTAATATTACACTCAGAAGTTCCAAAAGAATAAAGACATTTCAAATGTCATATTATGTATTCTCTCTCTCTCTCTCTCTGTCTGTCTGTCTGTCTGTCTGTCTGTCTGTCTCGCTGTCTGTCTGTCTGTCTGTCTGTCTGTCTGTCTCGCTGTCTGTCTGTCTGTCTCTGATACCACTCCAGTTCTGAGCCACTGTATATGTATTATACACTTGAATGTTTCTCCTCTCGTCCCAGATTCCTTTCATAGTGCCCCTTCTTTTCACTTTGAAACTTATTGGGGAAATAAAGCAATAACTGTTTTAATACATCTGACATCTGTGTGTTTTTGTAGTCAAAGCAGAACTATACAATTACTTTACACAGAGGTATTGTTATAGATATTGAATGTCTATATGAGACTAATGCTGAAACGTAGTGATAGGTCCTCTGTGGTGTGGTTGAATTATTGATGCTCTCTGATTGGCTATAGACAGTTGAGGTTAATCTAGTATTCATTACTCTGCAGGTGTACAGGCTGTTGGATGGAACTGCTATGCACCTGTTACTGTTCACAGTCAACTCCCAGTCGGCACCTGTTATGTTCATGATGTGTGTCTCTATTCTCTTTCCTCTCCTCCCTCTTCTCTCTTCTCCGCCCTCGCATCCCTAATCAGTGCTTGACTTGGACTGAAATAGGTTCCGGTACTCATTTTGTGTGCCGGTACTGTTTATATTTAGGTGCAAGAGCTCCACAATACTTTTGAGCTAATATTCTATAAGAGGAACAGGAGCTCAAGCAGTAGAACATTTGAGGTGCCGGTACTCAGCTCCGGTGAGCTCCTGTCCAAGTCAAGCACTGTCCCTAATCTGTACTGAAGGGAGTTTAGTACTGATTTGCCCCCGCAAAGAAGTTTACCAATTTCTCTTCTTGTAAAGAAATGACTGATGTTCAGTTTATCTGTGATGATGACAGGGCAGGGTGCACAGCAGAGCAGAGCAGGGTGAGTGCTGCCAGGGCCTCATGGCTGCCTGCCTGACCTACATACACACTGAGGGGAATAATGCCTATTATGTAAATTCCTCCACATCTTTTCAGGGAAACTGTGCCAACATTACTGCCCGGGGCTCTAGCTCTCTATAGCACCGCTGAATCAATGAGAGGGATGAGAGAGGAAACAGAGAGCTGGGGGCTGCGCACTGTACTTCACTCTATTGGGGTGCTCACTCTACTCACCCTACTCTCATGCCTACTCAAGCTGTAGGTTTCCATTTGCAGAAATCTTAGAAAGACTACAGGAAAAGTGTATTTGCCAATATTATATTTTGTCAAAATGTAATCATGACGGTGGCAAATGTTGACAGTTGCTGCTTTCTAGTGGATACTTTTGATACCATTTTTTGTTGTTGACAATTTGCAATTTATCCGTGCACGATTATGTATTTTTTTTTAATGAAGAAATGTAATATGTTACATATTCAATCAAAATATTTCTTAATTTCGTTAGTAAATCATTAAGGTATGCGCAAATGCGCTTCAGGAATCGTTGCAAGGTGGCGCTAAATGTTTTATTCTACAGGAAAAAGGACCTTCGGATGTCTATGGTAAGTTCAAAGTTCACTCAACTCGAAAGTTTCCGCCTGGAGCTACATTTGTTGTGCAGAACACTGCAGTTAACTGACGTCTTGTGAACATATTCTAGTTTTGACACATGCAAACAACATAAAGTACATATATTTAGCAGCTGGTGAAACAGGTTGGTGTATTTACGTCACTAACTGTAAACTATTTCAGTGTTTGTTTTGAGGATAAAAGTGCTGGGCCGCATTGGTTACCGTTAGCCAGCTACTGTAGCTGCTATGCTAACTATCTGAAACCACTCAGTCGTAACGTTAGCAGCTAGTCGGCTAGCTATCTTTTGGTTTTTAGTTTCAGTGCTTAGCTAGCTACATATCGGAGATTTAGCTAGTTTGCTATCAAATGTGTCACAGTGATGTCTGCTTTCTAGCGACTCGATTAAAGATGCCAATATCATGGCTAATGTTTAAAAATAAATAATATTAACTAACGTTACAGTAGCTAGCAAGATAAATCCATTCATTGGCAGTTTATGCATGAATTATAGTTATTTGGCTGGCCAGCCAGGTATCCAGTGATAGTAGGCTACTAGTATATGAAAGACACAGCACATCTACACATTTACCACACTGATCTCATTGACTATCTCACTATTCCCCCCCCACCCCACTCATACTCCCCACCCTACTCATACTCCCCCCTCTCTCTCACTCCCCTCTCTCTTCATCCCTCAGCTCTCTGTAGTCAGGTGTCATGATGACCACCATCGTCCATGACACCACTGAGGCGGTGTGTCTGTGTCAGGAGTACAACCTGTTCCTGAAACCCATCGCCAAGATGACTGTGAGTGATACACACACACACTGTCACATACACTTGGACCTGAAGTAGTTAAATGAGCATCTCCAACTTAACGTATTTGACTTCCAGGTGAGCATGTAATACAGTGCTATGTATTGTATGATTTCTCTTTCAGGTGAGTGTGGCACTGCCCCAGCTGAAGCTGCCTGGGAAGAGCATCTCTAACTGGGAGGTGATGGAGAGGGTGAAGGCCATGGTAGCTCCTGAACAGTTTTCTGCCCTCAGGTAGGCATGGGCCCTATGGGCAATTCCACAATAAGTGATGCTGAGACTCAAACATAAACCAATGATTGCAAAACAAACCATACAACTCTATGCACAAGGACGTCTTTTAACAATTTCCAATGAAAATGTTACAAAAACACATTTACTTGAAGAACAGTTCAGATGTAACAGAATGACAGTTTGTGCAGTTTGTGCCGTCATTCTGTTACCAAACTTTGCATCTGCACTGTTCTTCAAGGAAACTGTTAAAATTATTAATTGGTCATGGAGTTGTATGGTTTGTTTAACTTTGCAACCATTGGTTTTTATTTGAAATACATTTTAAAGTGAAACATTTTAGTCTCAGCATCACCCTGTTACCATGGAATTGCCCCTATCCATACAAACACATTCATACTGTTATAGTCATAGGTCACATATTTTTTATGTGTGTCGTTATAGCAATAGCCAAGCTAATAACTCTACAATAACCAACAGTAAAACCATGACAATACTGATAATACGGCCAATGGGTTGCCTGGTATCAATATTTTCTGGTACTGATATATGAATTGTATGGAGAGGTAAACGTCCCACCTCTGTCTCTCCCCAGGATCTCTAAGAGCACCATGGACTTCATTCGCTTTGAGGGCGAGGTGGAGAACAGAGGGGTTGTGAAGATCCTGCTGGCCAAACTGGACGGGAAGAGCATCAAACTCAGCGGCTTCACTGACATACTCAAGGTAGCTGAGCTAATGTTATGTAGGCCTGAAAATGTAAGGGGGAAATGTAAAGTGTAACAATCTGTATTTTTTGTGACAGACTGCCTTCCCCAGGTTCTTGCAAAACAGAACTCTCTTTCTCCCAATCAACTGATAATAATGAATAATTTCTCCCTGGTCTGTGGGGTGTCCAGGTGCGTGCGGTAGAGAATAAGATGGACTTCCCAACACGTTACGACTGGGACTCGTTCTTCCGTGACGCCAAGGACATGAACGATACTGTTCCAGGGGAGAGGCCAGACACCATCCACCTGGAGGGCCTGCCCTGCCGCTGGTTTATCCTGCCTGACGGACCCCCCGACCGGCCCTCCGAGACCGCCCTGCAGGCCATCTTCCAGGTAGGGAGGGACGCACCATATACCTAGCAATCAATCACTCAATCCACCATCGATTGGTCAATCAATCACCCTAACACACCCCCACTAACCCTAACACGCACACCCCCTAACCGTACATCTCCTCCCAGGGTTTTGGTCCGGTGCGTCACGTGGACATCCCAATGCTGGACCCGTACAGAGAGGAGACACTGGATAAGAACTTCAACACCTTCACCTTCGGTGGCCATCTTAACTTTGAGGCTTACGTCCAGTACCAGGAGTACGATGGCTTTGCCAAGGCCATGGACACACTGAGAGGCATGAAGCTCATGTACAAAGGAGAGGACGGCAAAGCTGTAGCCTGCAACATCAAGGTATTGAACTACACTCACTATCCACACTACAGGCACACACATACACTGTGTGTACAAAACATTAAGAAGACCTTACTAATATTGCATTGCATCCCCCCTTTTGCCCTCAGAACAGCCTCAATTCTTCAGGGCATGGACTCATGGTGTCGAAAGCATTCTTGATACACACAAACTTTTGAGCGTAAAAAACCCAGCAGCTTTGTAGTTCTTGACACAAACCGGTGTGCCTGGCACCTACTACCATACCTAGTTCAAAGGCACTTAAATAATTTATATTGCCCATTCACCCTCTGAATGGCACACATACAGAGTCCATGTCTCAATTGTCTCAAGGCTTAAAAATCATTATTTAACCTGTCTCCTCCCCTTCATCTACACTGATTGAAGTGGATTTAACAGGTGACATCAATAAGGGATCATAGCTTTCACCTGGTCAGTCTATATCGTGTAAAGAGCAGGTGTTCTTAATGTTTTGTACACTCAGTGTATATAAACACACTAAGAGGGATGAAACCCCAATAGAAGAGAGAGGAGGGTAAGGCTGTGTTAGATTTGGGTTAGGGTTGAGGGGATTGTCCTGTTGTGTGTTAGTTAATGAGAAGGGCTGTTTAGAGAGAGGGTTAGAGTCAGTACAGAAAGGCTTGTGTAGGGCAACAGGTTTAAGGCCTTTTAGTGAAATGAAAGTCAGGGCTGTATTATCATTCCAAGGATCACTGGGCTAAACCAGAGACCTGGTCCCTAATCCAGAACTAAGCCATACTGCCTTAATGAAGAGGGAGAAGAGGATGGAGAGAAAGAGGGAGGGGTGTAGGTAGAAATGAGGAGAGAGAGCTGAGTGTCTAATCCATGGGGGTCAAAGCCTCTCAACCCAAATGAAGAGAATGAAGGGAGGGGATGAGGAGAGAGGGGGTGGAAGGAGGAGAGTAGCATGTCTGTCTGTCTTTTTGTCAGGTGACCAGAGTGTCACTAGTGCACTCTGCAGTCCTACCCCAACTCTAATCAGGTGACCCACTCAGCTAACTGTCTGTCTTTGTCTGTCTGTCAGGTGACCTTTGACACCAGTAAGCACCTGAGTGACGTGGCTCTGAAGAGACGCCAGCAGGAACGACTGAGAATACAGGAGCTGGAGAGACAGAGGGAGGAGCAGAAACGCAGAGAGAAGGAGGAGGAGGAGAAACGCAAGGAGGAGGAAAGGTATGCTGAGAAAAAGAGAAGAAGCAATGTGCTTTGTCTGAAAACAGTGTCCCCTGTCTATCTAATCCTTTCTTCATTACTGGCCCTACCGTTTTCCTAGTCCTTGTTTCTTAAGTGTCTCTACCGTGATCTTCGTCATGGTGATGGGTCCTAGGCCGGGATTCAGTCCGAACCTCGCAATAGCACAGGTCAATATACAGACGACAAAGCGGCTTTCAAAGGCATTTGCCCGACGTTTGCAGGGATTACTTTCATGGTAAACACTGTGTCAGCTCAACCGTAAATTACTTAGTCTTCAAGTGTGTAGAGGGGAGCTTCCACCATATTGCGGTCACCCATCCAGTCCTTCAGATCTACAAACAGAAAGTAGTAGGAACCAGTGGCGGCAGTGACGTTTAAGATGAGGGAGGACGATTCTTTTTTTAACGCGCATTGCCTTATTTCTAGTACAGCATATTGGATTACTGTCATTCATATTCCATTCACGCAGCTCAATGTAACATCGATAGGTTTAGGTTACTACATGATTCTAAAATTTTCCCTATACCCATCATGAGGTTGGTACAACCTAGCCTGTGAATTAAAGTTTACAGCGTAGGTGCACAGGTCGATAGAAATTTGACTAATCAAGGTGACAGACATTGACACATTCAATATCGCCTTGCACAATCTTGCCTGCATCTTGCTGATCTAGGGTGTAATCATTGGTCCAACAGTTACAAACAAGAGTTTCTATTGGACAAATTCAGGTATGTTTATCCCCGTTTCGTTCCATTTGCTTCAGTTTAAGAAAAGTCTTTCAACACAATCGGCGGAATGAATACACCCCTGATCACACGCAAACACAGTTCACTTTCATAGCAGCCACATACAAACAGCATGATCCCTTTGATCATTGGATAATTCCTTCTTGCATCTACACGCTCTCCTCTCACCTTTTCCCTTCGCTTATGGACTTACGTTTACGTCATTTAGCAGACGCTCTTATCCAGAGCGACTTACAAATTGGTGCATTCACCTTATAGCCAGTGGGATAACCACTTTACAATATGTTTTCACCGCCTTGATGTTAGCGGAGAACGACAGGGTGTTGTCCAGGGTCACGCCAAGGCTCTTTGCACTCTGGGAGGAGGACACAACAGAGTTGTCAATCGTGATGGCGAGATCATGGAACAGGCAGTCCTTCCCCGGGAGGAAGAGCAGCTCCGTCTTACCGAGGTTCAGCTTGAGGTGGTGATCCATCATCCACACTGATATGTCTGCCAGACATGCAGAGATGCGATTCGCCACCTGGTTATCAGAAGGGGGAAAGGAGAAGATTAGTTGTGTGTCGTCTGCGTAGCAATGATAGGAGAGGCCATGTGAGGATATGACAGAGCCAAGTGACTTGTACACAACACATCAGCTGTCTGTGATCAGGCGAAAAAAAACTTTCCAAGCCAAACCTTCATATCATAACCGCTAACCACTACACACAGCCTACATCGTTCTCACCATATTAGCTAACGTCAAGTTAACATAGCTACTAGAACTAACGTGTTAGTAAACCCGCTACAATCATGCAGTACAGTTAGCAAGCAGTTTAGCAGTTACACCGGCAGGCCCCGGTGGCAATAAATTAATAAAACCAAAAGGTTACCTTGACTTGGAAGAGTTCCAGTGTTGGATAGCCAGCTAGGTAAGATAGCATCCCTCACTGTTTGAGCCGGGTGTTTGAATAGGCTAAATTAGTTAGCTGCATTCGCTAGCTACAGTGGGGGAAAAAAGTATTTAGTCAGCCACCAATTGTGCAAGTTCTCCCACTTAAAAAGATGAGAGAGGCCTGTAATTTTCATCATAGGTACACATCAACTATGACAGACAAAATGAGGGAAAAAAATCCAGAAAATCACATTGTAGGATTTTTTATGAATTTATTTGCAAATTATGGTGGAAAATAAGTATTTGGTCACCTACAAACAAGCAAGATTTCTGGCTCTCACAGACCTGTAACTTCTTCTTTAAGAGGCTCCTCTGTCCTCCACTCGTTACCTGTATTAATGGCACCTGTTTGAACTTGTTATCAGTATAAAAGACACCTGTCCACAACCTCAAACAGTCACACTATGGCCAAGACCAAAGAGCTGTCAAAGGACACCAGAAACAAAATTGTAGACCTGCACCAGGCTGGGAAGACTGAATCTGCAATAGGTAAGCAGCTTGGTTTGAAGAAATCAACTGTGGGAGCAATTATTAGGAAATGGAAGACATACAAGACCACTGATAATCTCCCTCGATCTGGGGCTCCACGCAAGATCTCACCCCGTGGGGTCAAAATGATCACAAGAACGGTGAGCAAAAATCCCAGAACCACACGGGGGGACCTAGTGAATGACCTGCAGAGAGCTGGGACCAAAGTAACAAAGCCTACCATCAATAACACACTACGCCGCCAGGGACTCAAATACTGCAGTGACAGACGTGTCCCCCTGCTTAAGCCAGTACATGTCCAGGCCCGTCTGAAGTTTGCTAGAGTGCATTTGGATGTTCCAGAAGAGGATTGGGAGAATGTCAGATGAAACCAAAATAGAACTTTTTGGTAAAAACTCAACTCGTCGTGTTTGAAGGACAAAGAATGCTGAGTTGCATCCAAAGAACACCATACCTACTGTGAAGCATGGGGGTGAAAACATCATGCTTTGGGGCTGTTTTTCTGCAAAGGGACCAGGACGACTGATCCGTGTAAAGGAAAGAATGAATGGGGCCATGTATCGTGAGATTTTGAGTGAAAACCTCCTTCCATCAGCAAGGGCATTGAAGATGAAATGTGGCTGGGTCTTTCAGCATGACAATGATCCCAAACACACCGCCCGGGCAACGAAGGAGTGGCTTCGTAAGAAGCATTTCAAGGTCCTGGAGTGGCCTAGCCAGTCTCCAGATCTCAACCCCATAGAAAATCTTTGGAGGGAGTTGAAAGTCCGTGTTGCCCAGCGACAGCCCCAAAACATCACTGCTCTAGGGGAGATCTGCATGGAGGAATGGGCCAAAATACCAGCAACAGTGTGTGAAAACCTTGTGAAGACTTACAGAAAACGTTTGACCTGTGTCATTGCCAACAAAGGGTATATAACAAAGTATTGAGAAACTTTTGTTATTGACCAAATACTTATTTTCCACCATAATTTGCAAATCAATTCATTAAAAATCCTACAATGTGATTTTCTGGATTTTTTTTTCTCATTTTGTCTGTCATAGTTGACGTGTACCTATGATGAAAATTACAGGCCTCTCTCATCTTTTTAAGTGGGAGAACTTGCACAATTGGTGGCTGACTAAATACTTTTTTTCCCCACTGTAAGTGAAAAAAATATGAAATATAGCTCGCTCTCGCTCTCTTGCTTCTTAATTTTTGAAGAAATGAATTTGTTCAAAACTGTTCAACTATTGTCTTTCTCTCTCTTTCAGTAAACTACTCACCACATTTTTTGCACTGCAGTGCTAGCTATCTGTAGCTTATGCTTTCAGTACTAGATTCATTTTCTGATCCTTTGATTGGGTGGACAACATGTCAGTTCATGCTGCTGCAAGAGCTGTGATCGGTTGGATGACGTATAATTACTGTGTAAGTCTATGGAAGGGGGTGAGAGCCACGAGCCTCCTAAGTTTTGTATTGAAGTCATTGCACCTAGAGGAGGACAGTAACTAGTTGTCCTGCGGCTACACCATGGTGCTACCCTACAGAGTGCTGTTGAGGCTACTGTAGACCTTCATTGCAAAACAGTGTGTTTTAATCAATTATTTGGTGCTCTGACTATATTTATAGTTTTATCCAAAAAGGATACCTTTTTAAATGTTTCACTATTTTTATTTGTATGAAATTGGTCCTCCTCTGAAATGCCTCCACTGGTAGGAACTAGGCTACTGGGGCCTGTATTGGTTGACAGTAGCATAACTATGTATTAGACTAGATGATGAACCATGCTTCTGCTGTGGTTGTAGGAAACAGAAGGAGGTGGAGGAGGAGGAAAAGGTGCGGAGAAAAGAGGAGAGGATACGGAAACGAGAGCAGAAGCTGAGAGAGAAGGAGGAGAAGAGGAACATAAAGAAGGTGAAGAGGAGGCAGGAGGCGGAGCAGAAGAAGTTGCAGATGAAGATCGCGGCGGAGGAGAGAAGGCTGTTGTTAGCTCAGAGGAACCTGGAGTCTATACGCCTTATCGCTGAACTACTGAGCAGGGCCAAGGTACACACACGACTACAGACACTTGATACATGGCGCCATTGAACATTCAATACGGAAACATGCTGATAGGAACCACTTAATAATTTCTCTCTCCCTTCCCTCAGGCTCTGAAACAGCAGCAGCAGGAGAAAGAGAGAGCGGAGAGAGAGGAGCGAGAGAAGGAGGAGTTAGCCAGGCAGAAGGAGGAGTTTGCCAGGCAAAAGGAAGAGTTAGCTCGGCAGAAGCAGCTGAAGGCCTGCAGGCGGGAGCAGGAGGCGGAGCTGAGACGTGTGGAGTTAGAGAAGGGGCGTGCCTTGGATCTGCAGCGCAGAGAGAGAGAGCTGAGGGAGAGACTGGTTGGTAATCTGCTGAAGAAGGCTGGAGGAGAGGGAGAGAACCAGACCACCACCCAGCCGTCAGCCCTGACCATGCCCAGGGGAGACAGCTCCGACCTGGGGAAGACGGCCAGGGCCCTGGGTGTGAACGGGGTTAGACCAAGGGGAGAGGAGAGACCCAGAGCTACCGTACGATCACACGTCCACGAGAAACAGATGGGAGAGAGGGGGGAGAGGCGAGGAGAATGGGAGGAGAGGAGAGGAGAATGGGAGGAGAGGAGAGGGGGCAGAAAGGACAGGAAAGGAGGCATGGAGGAGAGGAGCGGTTATGGGTTGAGAAGCAGAGCGGTGAGGGAGAGGAGTCGGTCCCACAGCCGGGGCAGGAGGAGGTACAGCCACAGCTGGAGACGCAGTGGTAGCAGGAGAAGAAGAAGCTCTAGTAGAAAGAGGAGTGATAGTCGGAGGAGGAGAAGCGATAGCAGACGGAGGAGAAGGCGTAATTCTAAGAGGAGAAGCTATAGCAGGAGGAGGAGTGGTAGTCGTATGCACAGGAGACGCAGTCACCATGGACGGGGCCGCAGCAGCAGGAGCACCAGCCGTGATTGGAGCAGAAGCTCTAGTGGGAGGAGCCACAGCAGAGGGAGGAGGAGCCATATACATAGTCGACATAGAGACAGCAGATCTAGTAGCAGCAGCTCTAGGAGTAGAGAGAGGAGCTGGGAGAAAGACAGGAGCAGGGAGAAAGAGAGGAGCAGGGAGAAAGATAGGAGCAGGGAGAAAGAGAGGAGCAGGGAGAAAGACAGGAGCAGGGAGAAAGACAGGAGCAGGGAGAAAGACAGGAGCAGGGAGAAAGAGAGGAGCAGGGAGAAAGAGAGGAGCAGGGAGAAAGACAGGAGCAGGGAGAAAGACAGGAGCAGGGAGAAAGAGAGGAGCAGGGAGAAAGAGAGGAGCAGGGAGAAAGAGAGGAGCAGGGAGAAAGAGAGGAGTAGAGACGGGAGCAGCGATCAAGACAGGGACTCCAGGAAGCGTAGTAGTAGTCGTTCTCATTCCAGACGACACTAAACTGTAAACACAGCCAGAGGAGACAGAAGAGGACCCTATGCCTGGGCCTAGTTCTAGTAATGCACAGTCAGGAGATCTAGTTATGTATGCTGGTATCTGCTGCCCACTGTCTTTGGACCATATCAGCTTCTTACAGTCTACACACACACACCTCTCTTTGTCCCTCCCTCCCCCAATGCTCTTCGTTCATCTGTAGTCTCAGTTTATTATTGACTTCAAGGTTACAGAATGCTATACTGCTATTATGTTCTGTTTGACACATGTAGTGTAGATGCCATATGTACTGTAGATTGATCACGCTGTTAGTATGTGTCTCCTGTGAGCAAAGACACACAGAAGAAGGCCACAGAAAAAATACTTCAACTTTTTAGGGTCACAGTGAATGGCCTGTTTTGTGTTTCAGAAGAACAGTGTTACTGGGTTTCTGGGAACTGTAGTTCAGTATTAGAGCACTTCAGCAGGATGCAGGGATCTGTAGTCCTATGGGCAGACACCACATAGTCTAGTGCAGTAGATAGACAGCTGTAGTCTAAGTCAAGTGTTTTACCCCAGGAAAAAGAGAACAGACTATCAGACTAAAAACAGCTTGACCAGACACACGTTTTCCAGTTCCACGTCTGACCACCAGACTAGACAGTAGTTTAAGTTCTAACTTGATGTCACTATAACATAAAGTGGTTCTGTAAGATTTAAAGATGAGTGTGCAGTGTTCTGGTGAGAGAGAATTTTAGGTGACTCAGTGTTTTAAAGCACCCACCCCAGACAGAAGCCTAGTTTCACCATGTTCATTATTTTAATGGTGCCCCTGCTAGATCAAGCCAGGAGCCTGCCTGTCTGTGTACATGTTTAATTTGCCTTATTGATGAGTGTGTGAACAGAGCAGAGTGAGTGGGTAACGTTGTATATAGGTTGTATAAAGGTTCAGGGTGTCATCAATCTTCTGTATATGCTCATGTTTCTCTGCTCTGCTGGGTGGCTGCATGTCCTCAACACACTGTCATTTTATTTGTTGAATTAAAGAAACAACTGAAAAGATGTGATTTATTTTGGATTAATATTCTGACTGAATGGATGGATAACCTACTAGCCTACTAGAGCATTCCTTCTAAACATATAATTTAATCATTCTAGCTAATCTGTGGTTCTATTACAAACTGAGATTTGTTTTTTTGTGTGTAGTTTTAGTAGTGGTGAGTGTTAAAGCAGGCCCCAGTGTAATGACAGTAGGAAACAGAATGACGTGTGTGTAGTGTTAAACAAGGTCCCAGTGTATTGAGGTCTGAGCCGCTGACTGTAATCTGGGTAATTTGACTAATCTGATTATTCTGCTCTGACTGGGGCTGCACTCTAACACACACACACACACGACCTATGGGCTATCCGATTAAACCTGAGACTGAGGCAGCAGTGGTCATTAACATTACTCCCTCAGTCGGTTGCACTGCTACACATTTACAAGAGCTATCAGCTGTTTCACAACAACACACACGAGGACTAGCAGCAGGAGCAGAACCAGGATTGACTTGGGACCAACTCATTCAGGACACACTCCTAAAGGACTCCTACGGCTCTCCTTTGACAACAGGAGGCCTCGCAGGAACACTCAATCTCATACAGCGATAGACACAAACCTAGGCTGGTCAAGCAGTGGTGTCTAGTGAGAGGCTATGGCTGAGGGACCAAGGAAGAGTTTTCTAATGGAGCCGACTGGTACTACTACTGTTACTACTACTTCTGCTGCTGCCTACCCCCGGAAGATTCTGGACTATATGGAAGGCTTCCTGGTCTCCAAGGTAAAACACACAGACATAGGGTTCAAGTCCCATTCTCAGCCACTGTTTGATGTGTGTGTTTGAGCCTGCCCTCTCTCCCCTAGACCCTGTTCACAGCCTGTGAGCTGGGTGTGTTTGACCTGCTGGCCTCGTCACAGCGCCCCCTGTCTCTAGAGGAGGTAGCGCAGGGCATTAGGGCCAGCCTGGACGGGACTGAGAGGCTACTGGCAGCCTGCACCGGGCTGGACCTACTCAATACACACACACTGGACGGACAGGGTAATGCACACACACACACACTGGACGGATAGGGTAACACTCTCTCTCTCTCTCTCTCTCTCTCTCTCTCTTTCACTCTCTCATATACCCCTCTCTGTGTCTCTAGTGATATACAGTAACACAGAGCAGTCCAGTGTGTATCTGACCCAGTCCAGTCCAGTGTCCCTGACCCAGTCCATCCACTACAGCTCCAAGACCATCTACCTCTGCTGGCACTACCTGACCGACGCTGTGAGGTGAGTCCTCTCACCAGAGTTGTGTTCACCAAGGAGAACATGTTTAGATATGAATTGAAACATGAACCTGAACTTGTCCAGTAAGATTATAAAAAGTTTGTCCCCCCAGGGAGGGCAGTAACCAGTATGAGAAGGCGTTCGGTGTCAAATCTGAAGATCTGTTTGAAGCCCTGTACAGGTGACACACATACACTACCGTTCAAAAGTTTGGGGTCACTTAGAAATGTCCTTGTTTTCGAACGAAAAAAAAATTGTCTATTAAAATAACATCAAATTGATCAGAAATACAGTGTAGACATTGTTAATGTTGTAAATGGCTATTGTAGCTGGAAACGGCTGATTTTTTATGGAATATCTACATAGGCGTACAGATGCCCATTATCAGCAACCAACAGTCCTGTGTTCCAATGGCACGTTGTGTTTTCTAATCCAAGTTTATCATTTTAAAAGGCTAATTTATTATTAGAAAACCCTTTTGCAATTATGTTAGCACAGCTTAAAACTGTTGTGCTCATTAAAGAAGCAATAAAACTGGCTGAGACTAGTTGAGTATCTGGAGCACCAGCAATTGTGGGTTCGATTACAGGATCAAAATGGGCAGAAACAAATAACTTTCTTCTGAAACGTGTTAGTCTATTCTTGTTCTGAGAAATGAAGGCTGTTCCATGCGAGAAATTGCCAAGAAACTGAAGATCTCGTACAACGCGGTGTACTAATCCCTTTACAGAACAGCGCAAACGGGCTCTAACCAGAATAGAAAGAGGAGTGGGAGGCCCCGGTGCACAACTGAGCAAGAGGACAAATACATTATGTCTAGTTTGAGAAACAGACGCCTCACAGGTCCTCAACTGGCAGCTTCATTAAATAGTACCCGCAAAACACCATTCTCAACGTCAACAGTGAAGAGGCGACTCCGGGATGCTGACCTAGGCAGAGTTGCAAAGAATGATCAATTAGCCTTTTAAAATGATAAACTTGGATTTGCAAACACAACGTGCCATTGGAACACAGGACTGATGGTTGCTGATAATGGGTCTCTGTATGCCTATGTAGATATTCCATTACAAATCAGCCGTTTCCAGCTACAATAGCCATTTACAACATTAACATTGTCTACACTGTATTTCTGATCAATTTGATGTTATTTTAATGGACAAAAAAATGAATTTTCTTTTCAAAAACAAGGACATTTCTAAGTGACCCCAAACTTTTGAACGGTAGTGTACGTACACACATGGCTCTTCATCTCTACTCTATCTTTACTCTCTCCCCTCTCTCTCCATATTCTCCTTCTCCTCCACACATTCTCTCCCTCCCTCTGCTTTCCTGCCTGGAGAAAAAGTGTCAGTGAAGTGAGAAAAGTTGTGGAATGGCCTTGAGCTTCACAGTCAATCTAATGAGAATAGTTCCGTTTTATGGTTCAGTGATTTTCTAGTCTGAACTTTTCAAGGATCACATTTATTTCAGAACAAAACACTCTCTTCCTTACTCTCTCTCTCTCTGTCTCTCTCACTCTCTATCTGACTCTATCTGTCAGTCGTTGTTGGCTGTGCGAGAGGCGGGGAAGGAGGAAGAGTAGGGAGATGAGGGAGGAGGAAAAGGAGGAAGAGTAGGGAGATGAGGGAGGAGGAAAAGGAGGAAGAGTAGGGAGATGAGGGAGGAGGAAAAGGAGGAAGAGTAGGGAGATGAGGAAAAGGAGGAAGAGTAGGGAGATGAGGGAGGAGGAAAAGGAGGAAGAGTAGGGAGATGAGGAAAAGGAGGAAGAGTAGGGAGATGAGGGAGGAGGAAAAGGAGGAAGAGTAGGGAGATGAGGGAGGAGGAAAAGGTGGAAGAATATGGAGATGAGGGAGGAGGAAAATGAGGAAGAGGAGGGAAAGGAGGAGAAGGAATCAGAGTTGTGAATCATTCAGAGAGCAGTTTATATTTGCTAGGCACAGTTGTCTGATACTGTATGTGTGAAAAGAGGTTTGTGTGTTGGTCTGTGTGTGTCGTGTACATGTGTAGGTCTGAGGAGGAGATGGTAAAGTTTATGCAGCTGATGAACTCCATCTGGAACATCTGTGGTCGAGACGTCGTGACGGCCTTCAACCTCTCACCTTTCACAACCATCTACGACCTCGGGGGTAAGGAGTTGTGTCTGTGTGTGTGTGCCTGCTAAAGGGGCCATCTTGACATAAGGAGAGAAGGTCACTGTGTAGAGTAGTGCTGTGTGTAATAACTCCAAAGACCACAGGGGGTAGCTGTGCAGCCACAAGCTGAGGCTGAGAGGAGTTGAGCTCTGGCACACACGTTGTTGAAAACGAAAGAGGGAGAGGGAAAGAAAAAGTTCTGTGCGTTTTGTTTCCCTTTCATTCTATTTTGTTATTTTCGCTTCTTTGATTCCTTCTCTCCCCTGTCCTGTACTATTGAACTGTTTGTGCGTGTGTGTCTGTGATATGAGAGTGAGTGTGTTCAGAATGCAGATTCCACTAAACAAAGTACTGATCAAGTACACCCAACCTCAGGGCTAAACAGTCTCCCAGACAGGCCAGGTTTCTATAAGTCTCTCTGTAGACACTGTCTGGGTGTAAACCCACATAGAGATGACACATCACATCACAAACACACACCAGGGCTGGGCGGGCTCTCCTGGGGCTCAGCACCTCATTGGTCAGTTAAGGATTATTGATCTGCCAATTAGTCCTGCCCCCAGGTCTAATGTCCGTCAGTCAGTAATCAGTTTATAGGTTACCATTACAACATGATCACCTGGTTTACCCTCTCTGGAAGTCAAGCTGTTTATTCCTGTGATTATAAATACTATATTACTCATCACTGCATCTCTCTCTCCCTCTCTCTTTCTCTAGGTTGTAGTGGAGCGCTAGCCAAGCAGTGTGTGTTGACGTACCCAGAATGCACTGTGACGATCTTTGACCTCCCTAAGGTGGTGAAGACATCCAGAGAACACTTTGTTACCGACGACAACCAGAGGGTCAGCTTCCATGAAGGTAGACAACGCCTACACCGAGAGACAGCCAATCAATGACCTCAAAAAGAGCGATGGGAGGAGCAGGAACATGTTCTCTCCTAAGTTATCGTTGTCTTTGACTGACAGCATTGTGTATTTGTATTTGTGTGTGTGTGTGTGTGTGTGTAGGAGACTTTTTTAAAGATGCACTGCCAGATGCTGACCTCTATATTCTGGCGAGAATCCTTCATGACTGGACGGACGAGCGCAGCATAGAACTACTGACCAAAGTCTACAGGGCTTGCAGACCAGGTACACACACACACACACACACATCCCCCTCTCCTTTAGTAATTTTCTCTGGTGAGAAAGATCAGATGCATCTTGGCTGTGTCTCTGTGTGTGTGTGTGTGTGTGTGTGTGTGTGTGTCTGTGTGTGTGTTTTCAACGCCCATCCATGTCTGAGGACTTCCTGAGATGACGTGGAAACTGCCCACTAGGGGCAGCAGTGAGCACTCTGATTCCAAAGGTTGCAACTTCCAATCCAGCGATAGAAAGATATTTTAGTTTTAAGCCTATCCCAAACCTTAACCCTTATCTTAACCATTCGGAGTTAATGCCTAACCTCAACCATTCGGAGTTAATGCCAAACCTTACAAATTCGGAGTTAACCCCCTAGAGTCGATGTCCAAACCCCCGCGGAAATCGAAATAGCGTAATAAAATAATAGTCCTAAAAATCTGTCAGTTTAAGGTAAAGATATCTGTTTTTTTGCATTGGATGTGTCTCAATCCACCGCATCGCCTGTGGTGAAAGGTGACAGAGCTAGAGCAGTGTTTGTCAGACCATGAGACATCTCGAAAATCGTCTTCTCACAAAATCGTCTGTAGCGTACGAACGATTGTCTTGGGGCTCGTCTGAAGTCGGTACAGCCAATCTGCCAACTTCTGTCTGTTGCGTTCGGTACCAGTTGAAAAAATGAATGGAAGTACTGTATATTGAGACTGTTTACTGCCCAAAATAAGGGGTTAAACACAAGTAAAGAAATAATATTAATGTTTCCTGATCTTTCTTAGATCTCTCAGATATAGGACACACACTTCAGAACAAACTTCCTTCCTTTTTTTTTTTTATATACTTCAACGGGTCTTAAAATTCAAAATCAAATAGCTAAATGATCCTTGGTATGACCTTCTTAAAACAATTCCATATAGCTTAGTAGAACCCCCCTGGCTTAGACAGGGCTTAGACTGTAATGGGTTAATGCCTGAACTTAACCTTAAACACTTAGAAATTTGACGTTTGGAACAACTTCGAAAATTGACGTTTGAGAAACATGAATTAACGTCTAATTCTGACGTGAGACTGTGAGAGCTGGTGTGTGTGTGTGTGTGTGTGTGTGTGTGTGTCGTTGTCTGTTTGTGTGTGTATGTCCCATAGCTGCACTGTCACAAATACCACCCCTCTCCTTACTCTTCCGCACCCCCCTCGCCTCGGGTGACTGTGTCAACAACAGCATCCTGTCAGACAAGCCCACAAGCAGCCACACACACACGCTCTGGTCTTGGAGAGCTCCGCTGTAGCCAGAGGCTTTTTACATAACACAAACACACTCACACACACTGGCAAGAACATAACACACACACACATTCCGCAGAGCTGCAAATGAGGATATTGTTTTAACCTTCAGCTCAACCTTCTGATAGAAACTAACAGAGTAAGCAGCAGTCTGGGTAGGACAACTGAGGAAGAACACATTGACTAACATCACAGCCAGGCCATCCTAGCCCAGAGCCAAAGAACGCACTCATTATTCATTTGCTGTGTGTATGTGTGTGTGTGTGTGTGTGTAGGAGGAGGTGTGTTGGTGGTAGAGGCGTTGCTGTGTGAAGACGGGTCAGGGCCTCTGACAGCCCAGCTGTACTCTCTGAACATGCTGGTGCAGACGGAGGGGAAAGAGCGGACGGCAGCAGAGTACACTGCCCTGCTGACAGCCTCAGGGTTTCAAA
This sequence comes from Coregonus clupeaformis, assembly GCF_020615455.1. NCBI lineage: Eukaryota > Metazoa > Chordata > Actinopteri > Salmoniformes > Salmonidae > Coregonus > Coregonus clupeaformis. Next base: position 41,042,461 of record NC_059214.1, on the reverse strand, counting down.
ACATACAGGTGGAGAGGACAGGCAAGATCTATGATACTGTCCTGGGACGCAAGTAGAGAAGTCTCTATATCTACTGTTGATGTTTCTGATATACAGATTTGCTATCTTAATTTGATCACTCTGTTGTAGCAGAGAATTTTCAAAATACATTTTGTAGTGTATTCAAGGTTTGAAAAGGCTTCTAAAGTTTGTAATTTCCACTATAAAATGTCAGACTTGATTAACAAAAAATTAATCAACCCCTACAAAATGTAGATTAATTATAATCCACATAATAATTCACATTTCCTGTTGCTGGAGGATTTTTATTAAGCAGGGTCAAATTAAGTAGAAGACTGTTATTATCTCTGTAGACCTGTCCATCTCTGTAGACCTGTCTATCTCTGTCGCCTGGGTAGTAAACCTATCGTCTTTGTAATCTTTATTTGTGTGATAAAACCTTTGTTCTCCTGATATGATATAATATTTACCCATTAAAACTGTGATGGAAGTCAATGTTCTACAGCTTCTCTGTTTCTGATTGGTTCTCTGATTGGTTCTATGGGGAGGTAAAGGGAGGGAGGATGGAAGTAAAGGAGGGGAGGGGAGGGGGTTTCAGACATTCAAGGACGTTCATCCTCCTCTTCTCTTCTCTTCTCTTCCCCTCCTCCTCTTCACTAGACTAATCTGTCCTCAGGCTGGTTCACTTCACACCACACAAACACTCTGTGATGATGTCACTGTTCTTTATCCAGAGGCCTTTGCATAACGCTCCTGTAAGACAACAGCTCCAGGGCATACTGGGGATACACTCACAGCCACTGACCATGTGTGTGCGTGTTTATGTGAGTCTTGGTTATTCTTTATTTTATTTTATTATTATATTTTTTTGGGGGGGGGGGGTTAGATCAGCTTAATATTGCAGATAGATTGTAACTTCCATCAATGTAATTGTCTGCATCACTTCCAATCCCCCATGTTTTTTATATATATATACTCCCCTTTATTACTTTTCAACCCCACCATCCTTTCCCTACTTGGAGTAAATTAGTGAACAACAATGCCCAGGCCTCTACTTCCAGCCTATACTTACTATCTACACCTTATGGACACAGTCAATTTTACAATAATTCTGTTTTATTAGTTTTTTTTGTTTTTGCTCCTGAACTTCTTCTACTCTCAACCTCTCCAATCATTTTTATGATGTCCATCCGGTTTGCTTCTATATGCCATATCTTTCTAACTGTGCTCTTTCCCAAAAGCTCCCAACATACAACCTATATATTTATTATGGACACAGTATGCTTACATTATTAGTTATCTTGTTATTATTTGTTGTTATTTGTTATTAGTCCCATCCTTCAACTCCATTCAATACCTCCCATCTATCTCTTAACACCATTCATATAGGATTTCTATTTGCCATATATATTTCAACCGTACTGTGATGTTTTACAAAAGTTCTGAACCTTTCTATTCTCATTGCTTCTAAAGATTGTGAATTAAAAATAAAAAGTTCTGCTAAAAGTATTATTATATTATTGATCGATTGACTATGACTTTTCAGAGTCTTGGTTATTCTTGGCAAAAATTAACTTTTCTGTAGAGGCTATAGCAAGATTTTTGCTACTGTATATATTGCCATGAAAACCAGATTTTGCTGTAGGCATATTCATTCAAGATTGAACAAGTCCCTCATAGATCTGTATGGTCGGCCCTGGTCAAACAAGGCCTTGTTTGATTAAAAGTATTTAGGTGATAGTGGCCTTGTGGTTGGAGTGTCCTCCCTGAAATTGGAAGGTTGTGAGTTCAATCCCTGGCTGAGTCATACCAAAGACTGTAAGAATGGGACCTGATGCATCTCTACTTGGCACACAGCATTAAGGAGATAGATTGGGGGTAAGGCCCTATGATAGACTAGCATCCTGTCCAGGGGGCATACTTATACATCAACCTGCCTCACGCTACAGAAACAGGAGATAGGCTCCTACCCTATGAGCCGTTCTGGCTCATGCAAGGTTACTTACTTATGTGATACTGCTCCTTGTAGGTGAAAGCAGAGAGAGTTGAGATTTGAGGAGAGAGAGTAGATGAATGGGGAACATGAGAGGAGGAAAGGGTAGATAGGAGGAGGAGATGAGGCACATTTCAGAGGATTTTTCGTTGCAACTGCTTTTTTCCTGCACACACACAGACATACAGTGCATTCTGTGTTTACATGTTGTGTTTATATTTTTGTTCAGTTATTTTAGCAGTCTTGTAGCTTGCAGGTAATATTAATAATTAGGGGGGTGCTTACATTTGTCAGATTTCATACATGTACTATACAGTGCATTTGACTCTTTCCACATTTTGTTATGTTACAGCCTTATTCTAAAATTGATTAAATTGCATTTTTCCCTCATTAATCTGCACACAATACCCCATAATGACAATTTGAATTTGAATACTTATGTAAAATTTGGGAAATTTTTGCAAATGTATTAAAAATAGAAAACTGATATTACATTTACATAAGTATTCAGAGCCTTTACTCAGTACTTTGTTGAAGCACCTTTGGCAGCGATTACAGCCTAGAGTCTCTGGCTGGGCCACTCAAGGACATTCAGAGACTTGTCTCGAAGCCACTTCTGCAATGTCTTGGCAGTGTGCTTAGGGTCATTGTCCTGTTGGAAGGTGAACCTTCACCCCAGTCTGAGGTCCTGAGAGCTCTGGAGCAGGTTTTCATCAAGGATCTCTCTGTACTTTGCTCCGTTCATCTTTCCCTCGATCCTGACTAGTCTCCCAGTCCCTGCCGCTGAAAAACATCCCCACAGCATGATGCTGCCACCACCATGCTTCACCGTAGGGATGGTGCCAGGTTTCTTCCAGACGTGACGCTTGGTATTCAGGCCAAAGAGTTCAATCTTGGTTTCATCAGACCAGAGAATCTTGTTTCTCATGGACTGAGAGTCCTTTAGGTAACTTTTGGCAAACTCCAAGCGGGCTGTCATGTACCTTTTTACTGAGGAGTGGCTTCTGTCTGGCCACTTTATCATAAAGGCCTGATTGGTGGAGTGCTGTAACTTCTTCCATTTAAGAATGATGGAGGCCACTGTGTTCTTGGGGACCTTCAATGCTGCAGAAATGTTTTGGTACCCTTACCCAGATCTGTACCTCGACACAATCCTGTCTCGGAGCTCTACGGACAGTTCCTTCAACCTCATGGTTTGGTTTTTAGCTCAGTTGGTAGAGCATGGCGTTTGCAACGCCAGGGTTGTGGGTTCGATTCCCACGGGGGGCCAGTATAAAAAAATAAAATAATGTATGCACTCACTAATTGTAAGTCGCTCTGGATAAGAGCGTCTGCTAAATGACTGTAATGTAATAATGTAATGTAATGTTTTTTCTCTGACATGCACTGTCAACTGTGGGACTTTATATAGACAGGTGTGTGCCTTTCCAAATCATGTCCAATCAATTGAATTTACCACAGGTGGACTCCAATCATGTTGTAGAAACATCTCAAGGATGAATTTCGAGTCTCATAGCAAAGGGGCTGAATACTTATGTAAATAAGGTAAATCTGTTTTGTAAATTGTTATACATTTGCTAAGAATTCTAAAAACCTGTTTTCGGTTTGTCATTATGGGGTATTGTGTGTAGATTGATGAGGAAAAACATTTATTTAATACATTTTAGAATAAGGCTGTAACGTAACAAAATGTGGAAAAAGGGAAGGGGTCTGAATACTTTCCGAATGCACTGTACACACACTTCTCACATTTCAATAAAAAACAGTCTCTTCTCCTGCTTTTCTCCATATCAACATTCAGTAATTCATGCTGAATCTCGGTGACAGCAGTATTGAGCTGAGGACAAAGCCTGTCTTCCCTGTAGGCTACACACACACACACACATACATTCATTACCAGACACCTGTGGCCAGCAGACATTAACTGCTCTCTGAATGATTGCACAACTCTGATTCCTTCTCCTCCTTTTCCTCCTCCCTCCACTTCCTCCTCACTCATCTCCCTCCTCTTCCTCCTTACTCTTCCTCCTGCCTGTAGTAGACTGGTGGGGGATGGGTTAGGGCTGTGGGGTTGAAGGTTAAAACTGTGTAATGATGCTACTGTGAATCTCAAATGTATTATATCTGTGTTTCTAAGGGCTTCACTTACTAAGTACTAATTCAGGGGTGGGTCTCAGCACGGTGTGTGTCTGTCCATGTGTGTGTAGCTGTCTGTCTCTGAAGACCATCTATCTCAACCCTGATAATCACTTATCCCTCTCCCTCTCTCTCTGAGCCGTACCCTTCATGAGCAGTGAAGTTTATAATAATGAATGTAAAACTAGACAGAGAGACAGGTACTGAGGGGTGAGACAGTGTGCAGTGAGACAGTGATGTTTATAATGTAACAAGACAGTGAGAAAGGAATTGAGCAGTGAGACGGTGATGTTTATAATGCTTAAGGTTAAATGGATGCGGTGGGTGACTGCTGCCAGGGGAAGCTGGCCTTTAAAAACATCCAACCACAGTTCAAATCATTAGCATATTCCCGATAATTGTTTTCATTACAGTAAAAATACAACGGTCCTAGGTCTGTCTCTCACAGCATCAGGCCAGACACACGCACTCAAGCATGCACACATGCACACACACACACACACACACACACACACACACACATACACAAAACAGAACGATTGATCAGTTATGCCACTGTTGATTAAGATCAAGTCTGGCTAAAGTCAGCTGTGTGCAGTCATGTCTGTCAGTGGAGAAAGCTTGGTACTCATTAGATTATGTGGATAATTAGCCAGCTCCACTCTCATTAACTGTACATGGCAATATAATGAGCTGCAGCAAGGATGGCAAACATTACTATTGTCTGTCTGACTGGCTATCTCTGTATGTGACATTACTACTGTCTGTCTGACTGGCTATCTCTGCGTATTACATTACTACTGTCTGTCTGACTGGCTATCTCTGCGTATTACATTACTACTGTCTGTCTGACTGGCTATCTTTGCGTATTACATTACTACTGTCTGTCTGACTGGCTATCTTTGCGTATTACATTACTACTGTCTGTCTGACTGGCTATCTCTGTATGTGACATTACTACTGTCTGTCTGACTGGCTATCTTTGCGTATTACATTTCTACTGTCTGTCTGATTGGCTATCTCTGTATGTGACATTACTACTGTCAGTCTGTCTGTCTGTTCGTCCGTCTCTCAGTGACATTACTACAAACCTCTGAATATCCAAGCATTGCTGTACGTTACTCTACATAAGTATACTGTCATTATAAATGCATAGAGACATTTTATAAATAGATCTTCCTCACATTTTAGGAACCAACTGCAGGCTACATTAAATGTATAAAAATTCAGAAATGCAGGAGCGACTGCAAATGAGAGGAGCAGAGAGAGAGAGTTCAAACAGCTACTAGATTCTCTTCCTCCAAGCTGTCACTGACTCATCCTAACAAGTTTCAAAGTTTAGATTATTTAAATGTATAAAGTTTGGGTTTCGATAATATGAATGTCTAATAGCTATTCATCTCTCCTGTCACCATCAGCCTCTCTGAAGGCGGCAGTTATCACACACTGCCTTTCTCTCTGTAATCACACACACAAATACACATGCGTGCGCGCACACAGACTCACACACACGAAACACTGCCTTTCTGTCTCCATAATCTGCGGCAAATTACCAATACTATCCTTATGCCTTCCACATACAACTATGACGGGTTTTCAGCAACAGAGGCACACACACATATACACACACACCTCCAGTGTCAGAGTAAGATATGAGCAGCTTATTCCCATGCGGCAGCGGCAGGGAAGCCAATCTGATAGGTGTCTGATGCAATACCATAATGATTGGTTCTCTCTGCTACACACAGGAAACAGCTGCTGGAACACACATAATACTACCAGGACTCTCTGGACTGTATTACTGATTTAAAGACTAGGCATTAGCTCAGGGAGCCTTCATGTCTCAGGCAAGGTTCCTTCTCATCCAACCCAAACCATCTCTGTTCTCATGGTCTGAGAGTCTTTAGGTGCCTTTTGGCAAACTCCAAGCGGGTTGTTATGTGCCTTTTACAGAGGAGTGCCTTCCGTCTGGCCACTACCATAAAGGCCTGATTGGTGGAGTGCTGCAGAGATGGTTGTCCTTCTGGAAGGTTCTCCCATCTCCACAGAGGAACTCTAGAGCTCTGTCAGAGTGACCATCGGGTTCTTGGTCACCTCCCTGACCAAGGCCCTTCTCCCCCAATTACTCAGTTTGGCCGGGCGGCCAGCTCTAGGAAGAGTCTTGGTGGTTCCAAACGTTTTCCATTTAAGAATGATGGAGGCCACTGTGTTCTTGGAGACCTTCAATGCTGCAGAAATGTTTGGTACCCTTCCCAAGATCTGTGCCTCGACACAATCCTGTCTCAGAGCTCTACGGACAATTCCTTCGACCTCATGGCTTAGTTTTTGCTCTGACATGCACTGTCGACTGTGGGACCTTATATGGGGCATTGTGTGTAGATTGCTGAGGATGTTTTATTTATTCAATCAATTTTAGAATAAGTCTGTAACGTAACATAATGTGGAAAAAGTCAAGGGGTCTGAATACTTTCTGAAGGCACTGTATAATTGTGAGTGACCGAGTGTGTGTGGCGCAGTGGTCTAAGGCGCCGCATCGCAGTGCAAACTGTGCCACTAGAGATCCTGGTTCGAATCCAGGCTCTGTCGCAGCCGGCCGCGACCGGGAGACCCATTGGGGCGGCGCACAATTGGCCCAGCGTCGTCCAGGGTATGGGGGAGGGAATGGCCGGCAGGGATGTAGGTCAGTTGATAGAGCATGGCGTTTGCAACGCCAGGGTTGTGGGTTTCGATTCCCACGGGGGGCAAGTATAAAAAATAAATATATGTATTCACTAACTGTAAGTCGCTCTGGATAAGAGCGTCTGCTAAATGACTCAAATGTAAATGTAAATGTATTATGCACTGTATGTATTAGGTAAATAACAGAAGCTGAGATCAGCTGAATCCCCACAGCAGCAAGGGGCGGAGAAAGTTAGCAAAAATAGATAAGATCTTACTACCATGGAAAGGAAAATACCTGTCAATTTGTGGAAAAATCACCCTGATTAACTCTTTAGTATTATCCCAGTTTACCTATTTGCTTATGGTCTTGCCTACGCCTAGCAAACAGTTTTTTAAATTATATGAGAAAAAAATATTCAATTTTATTTGGAACGGCAAGCCAGACAAAATTAAAAGAGCATATTTATATAATGAATATGAATTCGGAGGACAGAAATTATTAAATATTAAAGCATTAGACCTATCACTAAAATCTTCAGTCATCCAAAAGTTATACTTAAATCCGAACTGGTTCTCAAGCAAATTAGTAAGATTGTCTCACCCACTGTTCAAGAAAGGCCTTTTTCCCTTTATTCAGATTACAACCTCTCACTTTCAGTTATTTGAAAAGGAAATAATCTCCCAAATGTCACTATTTCTAAAACAAGCCATAGAAAGTTGGTTGCAATTTCAATTTAATCCTCCAGAAACGACAGAACAAATAATGCAACAAATATTGTGGTTAAATTCAAATATACTAATTGACAAAAACCTTTATTTTTTGACAGAATGTTTAAAAAAAGGTATAATCTTCGTAAATGATATCATCGGTAGGACTGGTGGAGTTATGTCGCACATGCAGCTAACAAAAACATATGGAAATGTCTGCTCTACCCAAAATTACAACCAAATAATTGCAGCCTTACACTGCAAAAGTGGAAGAGGAAAGTTGAAGGGGGAGAAAGTAAGGAACTTGTCTGTCGGCCTTGCATTAAAGAACATAATTGGTTAAGGAAAACTGTGATAAATAAAAAAGTATATCAGTTTCACTTAAGGACCAAAGGATTGACAGCCGTCCCATATAGATTGCAAAATAGTTGGGAAGAGATCTTTGACGTACCGATCCCATGGCATAGTGTTTATGAACTGACACGCAAAACGACACCGGATTCAAAAATTAGAATCTTTCAATTTAAATTATTATATAAAATTCTTGCTACCAATAGAATGTTATTTATATGGGGGATACAATCTTCCCAGCTCTGCAGATTTTGCTGTGAAGAGATAGAATCATTAGATCATTTGTTTTGGTTCTGTCCATTTGTAGCTTGTTTTTGGACACAGGTCCAGGAATGGCTAAAGGATTGCAATATTTACCTGGAACTAACCTTGCAGATAGCATTACTGGGTGATCTGAAAAGTCATAGTCAATCAATCAATAATATTATAATACTTTTAGCAAAAATGTTTATTTTTAATTCACAATCTGTAGAAGCAATGAGAATAGAAAGGTTCAGAACTTTTGTAAAACATCACAGTACGGTTGAAATATATATGGCAAATAGAAATCCTATATGGATGGTGTTAAGAGATAGATGGGAGGTATTGAATAGAGTTGAAGGATGGGACTAATAACAAATAACAACAAATAATAACAAAGATAGCTAATAATGTAAGCGTACTGTGTCCATAATAAGTATATAGGTTGTATGTTGGGAGCTTTTGGGAAAGAGCACAGTTAGAAAGATATGGCATTTAGAAGCAAACCGGATGGACATCATGAAAATGATCGGAGAGGTTGAGAGTAGAAGAAGTTCAGGAGCAAAAATAAATAAATAAATATATATATATATATATATATATATATATATATATATATATATATATATATATATATATATAGATATAGAATTATTGTAAAATTAACTCTGTCCATAAGGTGTAGATAGTAAGTATAGACCGGAAGTAGAGGCCTGGGCGTTGTTGTTCACTAATTTACTCCAAGTAGGGAAAGGATGGTGGGGTTGAAAAGTAATAAAGGGGAATATATATATAAAAAATAAAAAAAACATGGGGGATTGGAAGTGATGCAGACAATTACATTGATAGAAGATACAATCTATCTGCAATATTAAGCTGATCCATCCCCCAAAAAAAAAAAAAAAAAAAAGGGGCGGAGATCACAGGACGGAAGACAGCTGCACACCTGAAAGAGAGTTAGAAAAAGACTGGACCCCTGGGTTCACGAGAAACTGACTGAGTGCCCAGAGCTAGTAACTTGGGGCCTGACAGTGCCAGTGACTTGGGGCCTGACTGGGCTACAGACTGTGAGCTAGGGGATGTTAGGCCTATTTGGACAAAAAGTGCTAGGCTTACTGGGATAGGAAACTGGGGACCTTGCATAGCAGGAGACTGTAAAGGCACTAGATGATCAGTGAACTGAGGGCTAAGATGCTCTGGACCTACTGGGGCTATAGGGGCTATGGACTGAGGACCTAATAGTGCAGAGGGCGAGGTTCTCGAGACTGGAGCTAGCAGGGTACTAGCAGGAGTGGCCAGCAGGGACTGACGGGGCCGGGCCAGGCTGAGCACATTGAGTCCATGTGGGGGCAGGAAGAAACCATTGGACGGCGACAGGTTGGACTTGGACGATAGGATGAGGTAAACCCCACCAGACAGGGTCCGACTGACATTCTGATACGTTGGCTGGAGCAGGGTGCTCTCTCAGGTTGAGCTCTGGCACCACTGTGAGGGATTCCACTGCAGGGGTCGGATCTGAGACTGGGGCTGATGGCGACTCTGATGCTGATTGTGAGGGCATCGTCGAGGGCTCATGCTGATGGAGGCGCTGATGATCAGCGACTGGTCAGCCTCCACTTGGTCAGGATGGGCATACCTTTTGGTGACCAATTGTGGTGATCTTCTCCTCGTCGTAGATACTGAGCTGTCCCTTCCCTGCGTCTTCTCACTGGCCGTCCGTGGTGTGCTGGTATGAGCCTGTGACACTGGAGGTTCAGCTGCTTGTGGGCGTGGTTCGGCTAGTGCAGCCATGCTCCATCTGTTTGAGCTCCTGCTTGGCCTCGAGTACCATCAGGACTGAAATGAGAGCTGTGCTGCGGTGGAGGACCTCGGACCACTCCCTGACAGCACCGCGACCAGTGGGACCATTAAGGACCATGAAAAATACTAAGGGGCTGATCCGGGAGGACCATGTAGAACGGGCACTAGTAGAGCGCTATAGGTGCCAGTGGATAAGGTTCAGCCACCAAAGTATCCAGTCCTGAGACCATCGTCAGGCTCTGCAGCTGCGGCCCTGATGTCTCCAGTCCCTGTGTTCTCAGCTGACACCGTGCTGGGGGTCAAGATGACTCCTGCTCCTCCACTGGGGGCCTTACCTGCCCTCACTGCTGAGCTTCTCCCGTTGCCTGTTCCTGGGCAGAGGTGGCGGCCGCCACCGAATCCACCATTGCATCCTGTTTACTCCCCTCTTCCAAAACTGCCACATCACTCACCCTGTTTTGGTGACGCACACCTTCCTGACGGGGTGGCCAGATGCACCAAATAACAAATTCTGCTTGTCCAGATTCCTATGCTCTACGTTTCTCACAACTGGACTTTTCCTTGTCTGGCTCCTTCACAGCTCTGCTTCCCTGTCCAGGTGGATGAACACACACTAGTAAATGTGGGGGTGGCTGTTAAAAGGGCCAGCTCTTATTTAGCAGTTACATCACCCCTAATCTAGTAGTTAGTTGTACTTGCCCAACACCCCTTATTTTCACCATAGTGGTACCTCCAAGTCACCCCACTTGTTCCAGCCAACGATAGTTCACTATTCCCTGTGCACCTCACTGAACCCTGCTCCTGCTGTCAGTGAGATCACAGTCAGAAGAGAATGGACTCGCTGGACTATTCCTCATGTTTATTGTATTTTGGTATTTGACCCGTGTTTAGTGCGTGGATCTAATTGTAAGTACTGTCCGAAATTATTGGGGTTTTAGTTGGGTGTTGCTAAGGCAGTAGAGTCCTTATGATGTTTATAAGGTTTATATAGTTATTCGTTTTCCATGTGCATCATGCTACTTCTAGCCTGCTAGCCAAGATGTTAGCCAGTCATGCTAGCTTGTAATGATGTGTACCACATGCCTCGTTTAGGATAGCCTATATATATATTATGTTCATATTGTCTGTGTATGCATATTGTTATGTTTATGGATATTTACAACCTTTGTGTAGCCTCATGCTACCGTGTACTGTATTTAGCCTTGTGTAGCGTTTGCCTCATTTAGCCTGCCTTCCTCGTGGAGCAGTTACTATCCCAGACCCTGGCTCCAGTACGGTCACGTTTCAGTTGCTAGTCCAAATACCTTTTGAGTCATTCCATTTGTGTAGATCTGGCCTATGCTTATCAGTGTTCATTCTCTGTTGTGTGCATTATTCATATGTATGCTTCATTGTATCTAGTCCTACAAATGTGGTTATACTTTCTGGTCATTAGTGCATGGCAATGTTTAGATATTATGTTATTACTGTATCCTGTATACACTATTTCTAGCATTCATATGTCAGTGTGCAGTATTTGTATATTATATCTAGCCTAGATTGCTATTCCAGAGATGCCTTATTGTTATTTATTCTAGTCTGCCATATAACCACTTTTACTGTGAGCCATCATTACAGAGGAGTGTGGTGTGTTGAACAACTAGCTCTCACAGTGTCACGTCAGAATTAGACGTTCATCCATGTTTCTCAAACGTAACATTTCGAAGTTGTTGCAAACGTCAGATTTCTACGTGTTTAAGGTTAGGTTTAGGCATTAACTCCCAATTTTAAGGTTAGGGTTAAGTTTAGGCTTTAACTCCGGAATATTAAGGTTAGGCATTAACTCTGAATCGTTAAGGTAAGGGTTAAGGTTTGGGATATGCTTAAAACAAAAATCTCAAAAACAACTTTCTATCGCTGGAGTTGAACTTGCAACCTTTGGAATTAGAGGCAGATTCTTACGCCCATCTGCCATCCCCGTCCAAAACCTAATTGAAGGTAACAGCGCTCACTGTTGCCCCTTGTGGCCAGTTTACACGTCATCTCCCGACATCCTCAGACATGGATGGACGTCGAATACTGACTTGTATCACGGGTGACCTGACTGGTGTTGAACCCAATATCTGCAATAAACCTGTTCTATTGACATCTGACTTGTTCTTGCCGTACAGACCTGTGGTGGCTGAACCTTATCCACTGGCACCAATAACTCTCTACTAGTGCCCATTATACATGGTCCTCCCAGATCAGCCCCTTAGTATTTATCACTGTGAGTAGTCAGTCTGCATTTGACACATGCACGCACACACACACACATGCATGTACGCATGCACGCACAAGCACACGCACACACAAACACACACACACACAAATTGAAGGTGTGAATAGCCTGCTGTACTGTATGATGTTTCAGCTCTGTGTTGCCTGCAGGCCAACACTCTCCCTCTTATATCTGACAGGCCTTTTATTCCAACAGTTTGTCTTTGAGAGCCCAAAGTCCACAGATCACTGACAAACAAGCATACAGATTCACGCATTTACATGTGCACATATGCATGCACGTACACACACACTCTCCTCTCTTCTTCCTCTCTTCTTCTCTTCTTGATCCTCGCCTCTCATTCTGCCGTTGTTAATACAGCTCGTTAAGTCACTCATTCTCATTCTCAACAGATGAGTCATTCCAGCCTCCAGTCCAGCCAGAGTCCTAGTAAACACACCTTTATTTCCAGCCTGAAACACAAATACACACACACACACACACACACACACACACACACACACACGGTCCTACCTTTCCTTCTCTGAAGCCTCTGTTAAACCGTTCCTTCCCCAGGGTGCGTCCGTCCGTCCATCCGTCTGTCTGTCTGCTGGATCTGACTCATTACTGCACTACAGGGGGCTGGACACACACACACACACACACACAGCTCTCACATCCATCAGGGTGGCAGCTCTCACATCCATCAGGGTGGCAGCTCATGGCCAGCAGGCTAAAAAGAGCTGAGGCCCGTGGCATAAACAGCCTATGTTTTATCCTGTGCGTATGTGTGTGTGTGTGTGTATGTGTGTATGTGTGTGTATCTGTGTCAGACAGCAGCAGATCCACTGATCAACAGTGACAACAGAGGGACAGTAGAGCCAGCTATAACACGGACTGTCATGATGACACATAGATGCTATCTGTTTAAGCCATCTATAGCTCTATAGAATGACATTCATACATGCGTGTGTGATACATTCCTCTGTCTTGACAGGGTGCAGTCTAGAGAGATACAGTGGGGAGAAGAAGTATTTGATACACTGACGATTTTGCAGGTTTTCCTACTTACAAAGCATGTAGAGGTCTGTAATTTTTATCATAGGTACACTTCAAAAAAAATCCAGAAAATCACATTGTATGATTTTTAAGTAATTAATTTGCATTTTATTGCATGACATAAGTATTTGATCACCTACCAACCAGTAAGAATTCCAGCTCTCACAGACCTGTTAGTTTCTCTTTAAGAAGCCCTCCTGTTCTCCAGTCATTACCTGTATTAACTGCACCTGTTTGAACTCGTTACCTGTATAAAAGACACCTGTCCACACACTCAATCAATCAGACTCCAACCTCTCCACAATGGCCAAGACCAGAGAGCTGTGTAAGGACATCAGGGATAAAATTGTAGACCTGCACAAGGCTGGGGTGGGCTACAGGACAATAGGCAAGCAGCTTGGTGAGAAGGCAACAACTGTTGGCGCAATTATTAGAAAATGGAAGAAGTTCAAGATGACGGTCAATCACCCTCGGTCTGGGGCTCCATGCAAGATCTCACCTCGTGGGGCATCAATGATCATGAGGAAGGTGAGGGATCAGCCCAGAACTACATGGCAGGACCTGGTCAATGACCTGAAGAGAGCTGGGACCACAGTCTCAAATAAAACCATTAGTAACACACTACACCGTCATGGATTAAAATCCTGCAGCGCACGCAAGGTCCCCCTGCTCAAGTCAGCGCATGTCCAGGCCCGTCTGAAGTTTGCCAATGACCATCTGGATGATCCAGAGGAGGAATGGGAGAAGGTCATGTGGTCTGATGAGACAAAAATATAGCTTTTTGGTCTAAACTCCACTCGCCATGTTTGGAGGAAGAAGAAGGATGAGTACAACCCCAAGAACACCATCCCAACCGTGAAGCATGGAGGTGGAAACATCATTCTTTGGGGATGCTTTTCTGCAAAGGGGACAGGACGACTGCACCGTATTGAGGGGAGGATGAATGGGGCCATGTATCGCGAAATCTTGGCCAACAACCTCCTTCCCTCAGTAAGAGCATTGAAGATGGGTCGTGGCTGGGTCTTCCAGCATGACAACGACCTGAAACACACAGCCAGAGCAACTAAGGAGTGGCTCCGTAAGAAGCATCTCAAGGTCCTGGAGTGGCCTAGCCAGTCTCCAGACCTGAACCCAATAGAAAATCTTTGGAGGGAGCTGAAAGTCCGTATTGCCCAGCGACAGCCCCGAAACCTGAAGGATCTGGAGAAGGTCTGTATGGAGGAGTGGGCCAAAATCCCTGCTGCAGTGTGTGCAAACCTGGTCAAGACCTACAGGAAACGTATGATCTCTGTAATTGCAAACAAAGGTTTCTGTACCAAATATTAAGTTCTGCTTTTCTGATGTATCAAATACTTATGTCATGCAATAAAATGCAAATTAATTACTTAAAAATCATACAATGTGATTTTCTGGATTTTAGATTCTGTCTCTCACAGTTGAAGTGTACCTATGATAAAAATTACAGACCTCTACATGCTTTGTAAGTAGGAAAACCTGCAAAATCGGCAGTGTATCAAATACTTGTTCTCCCCACTGTATATGCCTATTGAGTGAGAAAGAGATGATTCCCTCAGTATTACAGGAGAATTAGCAGACATGTAAAGTGATTTACCAGGAAGACTATGGAGTAATGGCGGCCTCAATATTTCTCCCTTTTACTGCTTTCACTGAGATTTACACTAGTGAGAAATAACAGCAGGAATCTGTAACCCAAGCTGTGATAGCAATATGTGTATTGAAACATGATATTGAAAGGATTTTTTTTTAAAGATAAAAACAAAATGTCACTGGAAGCCATCTTGGAAAGGCGTTAAAGTAAAGAAACTAGCAACTATCAACTGCAATCTGAGATTCAGCACCACGGACAGCGGTATCAGAATCCTGTGATCTGACATTTCAGAACCAGAGGACCGTGGACAGCGACCATCGGGTGCAGCCATCCCTGAATCCCTGAAATAGGCTACAGGAAAGCCTAGTAAGCAGCGAGAAGCTTGAAGGGCAAGACTCCCCACAGACTCTGTTTTCATAGACTGTTCACAAACAAAGCAATTTTCCAAGATAGAAACGTTTGATGAATCTTGTGTGGGTGTATATATTGGCCTTCAGCAGTGGGGCTGATAGTGGAAAGTGGTGTATGTGTGTGTGCGCGCACATACATGTGTGTTAATGGAGGACCCCCATCTCCCCTCATCCCCGCACTCCACTACAGCGAACCCATTACATACTGTATCTCTGACCACCCCCCCCCCCCTTTCCCTCTCTCCTCCCCTGTCTCTCAGGAGGACTGTCTCTCCATTCGATCTGAAATGATCTTGATGCTGTCATGGGTGAAACGAAGGAGGCAGGGGCGGTGTGTGTGCATGTGTGTATTTCTGCCTGTGTAGGGAGGATGGTTTTGCTCACTGATGTGTTTTAGAGGCTGTGCCGGTATTTCTCTCTCCCAGCAGTATGAACATAGATAGATGAAGAAGTCTTAACTCTGTAGAAGTGAAGAAGTGGGGAGACTTTCTTCTAGTCTTAACAGTGATCATAACAGAACTGGAGATTGACAGCCTTTAGATCTCTGCCATCTCAGCTAAGCCACTTCTCTAGTGCTTTTCCCATGGTTAGACCATTGCCGCAGGAAGTAGTTTGTTTAAATTTTTTGGGTATTTATGCCAATTTTACAGGGGGTGCTGCAGCACCCTCAGAACCCCTACTTCCTGCAGCTATGGGTAAGACTGTTAAACAGGCAGGTGTGTGTGTGTGCGTGCCTGCATGTCATTGAGAAATATTATTATTAAGAGCTCAGATCAGAAAGAGTCGTTTCAGCGGGTCTTAAAGACGTGCTAAAGCCCAGTTGATGCCTGGCGCACGCACGCACGCACGCACGCACGCACACACACACGAGAGGATGGAGAGAATATAGCGATGTGCGAGTGACAGAGGGTGGAAGGAATGTAGGTTGGAGAAGGTGGAGGAGAAGATGGGGGAATGTAGAGAGGAGTGGTTTACAGAGAGGATGGCAGGAATGAGTGGGCAGAGGGAACCATATGCCCCAGGGGCTGTCGTGTCTGCTTCTGAGAGCGAGAGAGGGGGAGGGAGGGAAAGAGGGGGAGGGAGAGCGAGAGAGAGAGGGAGAGGGAGAGAGAGAGAGAGAGAGAGAGAGAGAGAGAGAGAGAGAGAGAGGGAGAGAGGGATGGAGAGAGAGAGTGATAGAGAGAGGGAGAGAGAGAGTCTGTGTGTGTGTGTGTGAGGCTCTTAAGTAACACAAATTATCTGTCTCCCATTGCCAAGGCGGAATAGCGATGTCTGATATCGTCCCTCCACGCACACGGATATTCTGCTGTAAACCTGAAATTACCTTTTGAAATGTAATCTGTGTTTTGTCTGTCAGTATTGTTAGTGTTTCTAGGAGAGGATCTGGCCTATCCAATATGTTGGAGGCTTTACACCACTGGCTCTGCTGGGACATATACATTAGGATGAATCCGCGAATGAAACGATAAATTACTGAATGAATAATTAGAAATGTGACTTCCTGCTGTTCCTCCACACTGAGTTGTTTCTTTTTCTTGTTTTCTTATTCTCTTCTTCTGTTTTATTCTGTCATTCTTTTAGAACATATTTGTTGTCTAATTGGAGCATTTGGAGGAGGCAGCTTATATGGGAGAGAGATGACTCATAGCAGGAGGGAATGGGATTGTAAGTGTGGCTGCTCTACTACTTTCAGCTTCTTCCCTCTGCTGCCAACACACACCAGCAGTCTGTGTCATTGAGATGGAGCGGCTCTAGTGATTTTGAATGAGGCATTGGGTATTGTTGACGGCAGAGGGGAGATGGTCGTTAATTAGAGGGGAAAGGTAATGACTGTGCATGTGTCTGAGGGCAGGGTAATGACTGCTGCCAATACTCTGGTATGAGAGCCACTCAGGAGACTAACTATGATGAATAGCTAACTAACAGCTCTCAATATGCTAACATCGGTAAGAGATCTCACTATAGTTACCCATTTTAAACCCATTAACCCTCTACACTCATGAAAATTGGGTTATATGGAAAGGGTAAATTATCAAAAATGCATGAACATGGTAGCAATTGAAAAATAACACTTTGGAGATTATGGGAAAAGTATCAAACCAAAGGTGAGGACACAACAGTTCACCTGACACAAGACTGAATCCAAACATTACACTGTTGATTTGTCAATAATTAAATCTGAAAATACTCTGGATACATTCAGTAACATAATACAACTTTTCATGAAAATGTTGGGGTAGGTGTAACATAAGAAAAAACTATTACAAGGGTTTGAGTGAGAGGTCTAACTGGTGTCTCCAAGTGGCTAGGAGTGGGCGATATACCGGTTTGATAGTAAAAACCGGTATTGTGCCGCGCCATGATATGGATTTAGCAATATCATGGATACCGCGATTTATTCAGAATTCATAAATTCGAATTTTGCATCAATATTTTTTTGTTCCAAATTTCAACTGAGTGATAGTACTAAGTAGCTACATCTTTTTTTTATTTTTTTTATCCAACCTTTCTTGGTTCTTACGAATAAAAGAATGTATGTTAATATGTTGACCTATTTTTATGAGCGCACGTCGCATGCACTTGTTGCACGCATGTAGTGCTAGCAACAAAGAAGTGTGCAGGCAGCTGCAGTTAGGAGGCAGGTTAACTATTGGGGGAAAAACTTTACAATCCAGGATGAGCGAAAACACAGAAATTGATGTTGCTCAAGAGCAGGAGGATAAATTGGTTAAGAAGAAAGGGGGCACCTCTGTTGTTTGGAACTGGTTTGGCTTTAAAATCTCCGACCCCGACCAAAACACTACCCTATGCAAGTTGTGTCGTCGTGTTGTCTTAGCAAAAGGTGGAAACACGACCAACCTGTTCAATCACTTAAAAAACATACATGTCCGTGAGTATGAACAATGCACCAGAATGCGTGAGACAGTAAACCCAGGAGCTCGCCCGAAGACAAGCCAGACTCGCACTCAACAATCAATTATATCATCATTTGCTGCCGGTACTTGCTATGAGAAGACGAGCAAAAAATGGATAGACATCACAGCTGCGATTACAAATCACATAGCGAAGGACATGGTACCGATTCAAACTGTGGAGAAAGAGGGGTTCAGAAAGTTGATTCAAACTCTGGACCCAAGATATGAGATCCCGAGCCGCAAATATTTTAGCCAAAAATGCCTGCCACAGCTTTACACAGAATGCTGGGACAGAGTTTACAGTGAGATAAATAACATTCCATTCTTCTCCACTACTGCCGATCTATGGTCAAGTCGTACCACAGAACCTTATATAAGCCTCACAATCCATTACATAGACGGTGACTGGAAACTGAAAAGTAAGTGCCTACAGACGTCTTATTTCCCAGACGACCACACCGGGGAAATAATTGCAGGTGGGCTGAGGGACATACTGTCGTCCTGGGGATTAAAAGAGTCGCGTCAAGTTTGTATGACGACCGACAGCGGATCGAACATGATCAAGGCATTGCAGCTGAACAAGTGGGCAAACCTTGGATGTTTCGGACACAGGCTGCACAATGCTATTGGTAAGTTTCAGGACTGTAGCCTAGGCCTACCCTGTATGATGCTTATTATTAAGAAAAATACAGCTCACATCAGCCATGTACCGTAGGCTAAATCTAAGCACATCAGATTTGTAAAATGTGTAACAGTTGAATGTAAATGCCGTAAATCCTCAAACAAAGATTAAAAGTTATATTGTATTGTGATTTCTATATAAAAATGCATTATTATTAATTATTATTGTATTGTGATTCGATTATTTTTCACCCTATTATTTTGATTTCTTATTCCCAATTTCCAGAGAGGAGTGTCCAAAACGCTCCCGGGCCACAGGGGTGTGCGATTTCCCGGGCCACAGGGGTTTGCAAAAAGGTGGTTAGCACGTTCTCATACAGCTGGAAAAAGCAGAAGGCCCTGATGACAGCACAGAATGAACTAAGCCTGCCCCTGCACAAGCTCATCACAGAATCTCCGACAAGGTGGGGATCTCGTCTGAAAATGATGGAAAGAGTCCTGGAGCAGGAAAAGGCCATTACACAGGTCCTGGCAGGGGACAAAAGACACGGCACCTTGTACCTACCTGGCAAGACATCCAGGTCTTGGAATCAGTCACAGCAGCACTGAAGCCACTCCAGGACTTTACAGATGCCCTGTCAGGAGAAGCGTATGTGAGCGTGTCCTATTTGAAGCCTGTCATCAATCTGTTAAATGCAGAGGTTCTAAATCTGAGCAAGGACGATACAGAACTGACCAAAGAGATCAAGATCAAGGTTCTTGATTACTTGAATAACAAGTACACTGACCCTGCAACAGATGAGCTGCTCTCCATGGCTACCTTTCTAGATCCAAGGTTCAAGACCAGGTACATGTCCGCTGAGAAACTGGAGGACATTAAGGTATTTATTCATTTGTTCTTGTTTTATTGCTTCAAATGTAAAGCACTTTGGGCTGCATTTTATGTATGAAAGGTGCTATACAAATAAAGTTTAATTATTTTCATTTTTTAAGGTGAGAGCTGCCTCAGAGACCGAAGCCCTCCTGGTGGAGAACACAGCCCTGGGAAAATCGTCTCTTGCAGAGGATCACACTGACAGGGAGAAAGAAGCTTCCACTGCTCATCAATCAGGCAAGAAGCCCAAGAAGAGCCTTGGGAGCTTCTTTAAGCAGACCAGCAGTGCACCTGCCTCATGTTCAGAGAGGCAGATCATTGAGCAAGAGCTGAATAGCTACATTCTGGCAACGGCAGCAGACAGCGAGTCTGATCCTTTGGAGTGGTGGCGATTTCACGGATCTAATTTTCCACGTGTGAGTTGTCTGGCAAAGAAATACTTATGCATCCCTGCCACAAGTGCCCCTCTGAGAGGGCATTCAGCACTGGGGGCAATGTGGTGACATGTCACAGGGCAGCACTAAAGCCAGAAACAGTCAACATGCTGGTATTCCTGGCACGGAACTTGTGAAGAAAGTTCTAGTGAAGATTTGTTGATATTGTTGATAATTGATGGTTGAGGCTTGAAAGGTTTAGTTTCAAACGGTTAGTTTTTTACATATCTACGGACCGTAGCCAAAACAAACACACGTATTTGAATTTGTAATTACCTTATTTTCTTTATCTCCTGTTATTTTTTATTTAATTTTACTTAATATCTAATTTATATATATATATATATATATAGGCCTACCTACCTCATGTTTACGGAATGCATGTTTGCACAATACAAATAAAAACTTTTCAGGTCCATACGGTCCAATGCCTCACTCTTTCTGGTTATATAAGGTTCAAATACATATTTTTCCTTAACTAATATAATTTAACCAAGAAGGGATATTAAAATGTGATTCATATTTTTTTACGTCATATATCGTGATATCATATCGATATCGTCTGGACAGTGGAAAATATCGTGATATGAATTTTAGCTCATATCGCCCACCCCTACAAGTGGCCACACAGTAATAATGTTTATTGAGGCTTTGGGTAGTAGAAAAGGAGGTGGAGAACATCACAACCACATAAACACACTGTTCATATTAACACACTGCCCTCCATATTGAAACTAACCACAGTCTCCATATGACAGTCTTCATAGTGAACAGAAGTCTTTCTCCTCCAGAGGTATAAGCGCTAAATGTCTTCATATTGCTCAAACAGCTGACAATGGTTTTTACAGAAACATGACAAGACAAGACAGTTCACAGTTTAACTATAGTTCAACTCTACATGGAAATTCACAGTCAAATTTTACATCTGAGGGAGTTCGGGCACAGCAAAGCAAGAGATGGATTTTCAACCAAAATATATTTAGCACATCGCAAATCAATATTATCTGTATCTTGTCTGTTCTCCTGTAGTCGTCTCTGGATGTCGACATGCTGGAATTCAGTCAAACCCGTCATGGTGATGTTTATATAGTGTCTTTGTTAACTAACTACTTCAGAAACACACACTTTCTATTCTGAAAACGGGATGTGTCTGTGAGGGGAGTCTCACAGACAGCAGTAAAGGTATGTTTTTAGAAACCAAAACCCTACCCATAATAATCAATCCAAACAGCATCCAGTCTGACAGCTACAGTAACACACTCACACACCTCATGTCTGGAAGACATGAACCTTGTGCTCAGTAGCAGAATGGGAGGGTAAACTAAAGGAAGGTTACACACAGAGTCTGTAGTTATACCCCGCCCTGATTTACTAGTCTCTGTGGGAGTATGTGTGTTATATAAATTAAGTTAGTTTGATATAAGCCTGAAAATCTGAGCACTGGTGGTAGATAGATCACAGTGGGTATGGTTTGGCCATACAACCTGGACTCAGGGGTAGACGTAACATAGTAAACAAAGATCCAGGACAATCAAATTAATATGATATATTACGTTTGGTATGGTATGTATTCATTTGTGGATGTCAATCATCCATTTTGTATGATATGCTACGAATTACAATTCTTATAATATGTTATGAATTACAATTCGTATGATATGTTACACATTGCAATTCGTATAATATGTTCAGAATTCCAATTTGTTGTGGCTAATGTTAGCTAGGTGGTTAAAGTTAGCTAGGCTAGGGGTTAGGGGTTAAGGTTAGGAGTTAGGTTAAAGGGTTAAGCTAACTTAGGTTTTTTGCTCAAAATGATAATTATCTGGCTAATAATGGGAGCCTCAAGGAAAAAAATGGGCCGATGTGTGGGCCTCAAGGAAAAAAATGGGCCAGTGTGTTAGAAATACCAGGGCCCATTTTTGGTCACAGTCCGCCTCTGTGTGTGTGCGTGCATGTGACTGTTTGCCTTTGTCTTAATTTCACAGAATTTCACTGAGAAATCTCTCTCCCACAATGAATGTACTGGGAGCAAGGCCAAACCAGGTAGCAGCAGAGAAAGAATATGAAACACCACAGAGGAAAGTCTTTCTCTCCCTCTCCCACTGCCACAAACATCAGTACTGCTTTCAGTTGTGCTGCCTTTTTATGGATGCATACAAACCAATGACTGGAAGAAACACACAAACAGAGCACACATAAAGACACACACACATACTGTGCACAGATACACACACAACGACTGGACTTGGACTTGAGAGAGGTGATATGTGCATATTGATAAACCATCGCTCACCTCGGCTCTAACAGTAAAAGAGACTGACAAACACCATGAAACAGGTGTGTGTGTGACTCAAAGCCCAGGAGGTGGGACACAATCTAAAGTCCTTCTCTCAGATGATTTCTGCTCCCTGGGGAGGAAACCAGCAGCGTTGGGGAGAATTCCAGAAAATACCATTTCCTTTCACAATAACTGAAAATATGAGTTTCAGGCTGTGATTTACTGATGTTACCATGCTGGCTTGTTCCTTGGTCCTGGACCCTCCACTCATGCAGGGGTCAGCATATGTTTCACAGATGGATCAGAACACCGGATGCTCCTGGATGCGTCTACATTTGACATTTTAGTCATTTAGCAGACGCTCTTATCCAGAGCGACTTACAGTTATTGAGTGCATACATTTTTTCATACTGGCCCCCCATGGGAATCGAACCCACAACCCTGGCGTTGCAAGCGCCATGCTCTACCAACTGAGCTACGCATCATAATACGTACACATACACGTGCGCACACACACACACTGACGACAAGTACACACAGACACATACACACACACTGATGACACTTGCTTATGACAAAACAAAGTTCTCCCATGGAGGGAAGGTGCTTTCTGTTCTGGAAGATCTGATCTGTGTACCAACAGTCATAAGGTCACTATTAACACTCATAGTGGTGCTACAGACACTCATAGCAGCACTATGAACACTCTTAACACAGTGTGTGTGTATGTTCACGGTGCCAGAGGGAGAAGGTTGCTTCATTCACATTAGCACATTCATCTGAACAGCATGGGAAGGGACTTAACTCTTCACTAACCAATCACAGTCTGGTGGTGAGGAGATTGTCAAAACAAAGATAACGCCAGTCAGACAGATGAAGTGTTGGGTCTCAGCCATCCAGTCTTAGTCCCATGTTGGGGGTCAGGGTCATGGCGTTAGAGCTCAGGGGTTGAATGTCAGGGGTCATGGTTGGTGCTGCTCCTGCAGGCCAACTAGTCTGCAGCTGGAGTCCCAGAGGCCGAGCTGGAGCTGGGGGTCGTAGGTGTTTGGTGATGTCATCTCTGTGCGCCCGTTGCTCCAGTAGCCTCCTCCCTCCCCCTCCAGAGACGGAGACAGAGCAGTGTAGAGGACCGTGGATGCTCCCTGGGTCGGGCTCTGGGGACACAACACAAACTGTCAGAATGTTATACACACGCATGCACCCAGCCACGCACACACATGGACACACACACACCCAAAGAGGCTGTTATATAAACACACACAACCAGCAGTGCTTCACAGGCATTAAGATACAGCTAGATCTACAGCCTCACAACAAAAGCCTACAGTATTTCTACAACAACATGACTTTTCAACCTATTTCTACATGAGACTATGGTAAACAGTGTGTGTGTGTGTATTAATGTGATAGCGCTGAGGAGCCTGTGATTAATGGTGCATTTGTAGCTGCACGGCAGAGGCTCCCTAAAGGTCATTTACTGAGGCAACTGCCTGTAGTGATTACACTCTCTCTCACACAAACAGCACACACAGGGCTGTCTCCTTCCATCCCAACCTCCAGACATTAACAGTGCCTCCAGGCCAAGGCTTTAAGATATGCAACACATTCTAAAATAACCCCACTGAAATAAACAAGCACTATTTAGTTAGCAAGCAGCAAATGTTTTAACATTTCATTTTCAGATGGAACGTACGTGTGTGTGTGTGTCTGTGTGTGTGTGTTGGTAGAGCGTGGAACTTGCAATGCCAGGGTTGTGGCTTCCATTCCCACGGTGGAGCAGTACCAAAAACTACCAAAATGTATGCACTCACAACTGTAAGTCGCTCTGGATAAGAGCGTCTGCTAAATGACTCAACTGTAAATGTAAATGACTGAGAGTCATGGGAGATTGATTCATGCATATCTTATGGAGATTCTGAACATTCTTATCTTTCTTAAGCCTGGCAAGTTTTCCCACTTCATCTCTCTTTCTCTTCATCTCTGTCTCTTTCTCTCTCTCTGCCTAAATATAGAGTCTGAAGTCAGTATGGTACTGAAATGCCACATGACACATTTTAAGATACTTATTCTGTAATTCACTTCTTGAATAAATCGTTCCGATTTCTTCTGAAAACTTTCACAGTCGTCAGATTCGGGAAATTCAACGGTAACAGAATAATGCTGAGATTTTTCACTTTATAAATTAATGCCAAACAAAAACCAAGTATTGCAAAGTTAAACAAACCATACAACTCTATGCACAAGGATGACTTTTAACAATTCCACAGAACATTTTACAAAAACACATTTCCTTGAAGAACAGTGCAGATGCAAAGTTTGGTAACAGAATGATGGCACCAACAACACAAACCGTCATTCTGTTACCAAACTTTGCATCTGCACTGTTCAGTAAATGTGCATTTGCACAGTAAATGTGTTTATATAAAATGTTCAGTGGAAATTGTTAAAAGTAGTCCTTGTGCATGGAGTTGTATGGTTTGTTTAACTTTACATTTACATTTACATTTACGTCATTTAGCAGACGCTCTTATCCAGAGCGACTTACAGTTAGTGCATACATTATTCTTTTCTTTTTTTTCATACTGGCCCCCCGTGGGAATCGAACCCACAACCCTGGCGTTGCAAACGCCATGCTCTACCAACTGAGCTACCTCCCTGCCGGCCATTCCCTCCCCTACCCTGGACGACGCTGGGCCAATTGTGCGCTGCCCCATTGGTCTCCCGGTTGCGGCCGGCTACAGCAGAGCCTGGATTCGAACCAGGATCTCTAGTGGCACAGCTAGCACTGCGATGCAGTGCCTTAGACCACTGCGCCACTCGGGAGATCCTGGTTTTTGTTTGACATACATTTTAAAGTGAAACATCTGAGTCTCAGCATCATTCTGTTACTGTGGAATTGCCAATACTCGATTAGTACTGTGTGTGTGTGTGTGTGTTTGTGTGTACCCTAAAGAGCAGGCGTGCAATGGCTGTCTGTGCGAGGCGGGCGGGGGGGAAGAGGTGGCGGTAGAGTGACGTGTCGACCATCCCAGGGTCCACTGCACATGAGCTCACTGAAAACCCTCCTCTATCCAGCCTCTGTTGCAGGTGGGACGAAAATAATAGTAGTGCCAGCTTACTCTGGCAGTACGCAGCATGGGCTGAATAACACTGCCTAAAGAGAGGGAAGAGAAAGATGTTGAAAAAGTGTGAGGAAGTTAGGAGAGGAGGGTGTGTGTGTACATGTAGGTTGAGGAGAGGAGGGTGTGTGTGTTAGTGATGCGCGGGTTGACTCATAACCCGTAGTCCCCACGGTTATATCCGCGAGGCGGGCGGGTTTAGGGTCATGAAATATTGTGTGGATGAAGGGCGGGTGGGTTGAATAAAGAGAAAACAATACCTTAAAAAACCCATAAATGTATAATTCTTGTGCAATTTATATCTATAGCCTACATTAAGTTTTTTCTTTCATAATTTTAGGCAATTTGGCATTAATGTGTAAGCCTAAGCTTTAGGGCCTAACTGTACACGCGCCAAATAGTCTACACGCCAATCGCCAAATGCATTTGGGAACGGGCATAAACAGTTAACGTAGGCAAAAAGGACAATGTCAGAGTTTAATTCAATAAGAGAAAAGCTGTGAAATGGAGAGTGGAAAATAAAGAGAAGGGAGGGCCAGAAAAGTCATGTTTGGGAAAGATTTGGTGAAGTGGTAAAAGAGGATGATTGTGAGGCGCTATACAAATTCAACAGTCATAAGACGGGACTTCAAATAGGCCTATGGCACGTCAAGGGAACTGTAGCCTACTGTTCAGATGGGTTAAATGGAAACTGAAATCTGGACACTGACTGTAGGTCTATAACCTCTCACAAAGCCTTAATATTAACTCCTGCAGAATTAAACATTTCTTGCACTAAAATGAAATTTTGACTCGGGGAACAGGAGTGGAGAAATATGATTTATTTATTTCAGCATCTTGAGAGAATGAGAATGTGCAGTTAGATACCGTCTGTAGAGGTGCTATCTTTATCAGCATCATAAAAGCTGATAGTATTTCAACCAAATAAAATATGAATCCAAGCCAAACTGAAATCCTATCAGAAACATGTTGGGTCATTTTCACACCTTTCTATTTCCTTACAACAGGTCAAATCGTTCCCGTTTTTGTTTAGTTATTGCATTTTCTCCCCGGTCCCTAAACGTCTTTGCTCTGCGAAAGAAGCAGAGATGACAGAGAAAACTTTAGCGATGTCAACTAGATTGAAGCATTCATTCTATTAATTTTAATATGCCATTATTCTGGTGGGTTTATTCAGTCTTCTAGGGCAACATAATGACAGAAGAGAAGCTGCATGTAGGTCTATCTAATTATAGACAAGTTTACTGACAAATAGCCTACCAAAACGTCTGAAATTGTAAGCAGAAACATATCTAAAATCAGGCAAAAGGATTGTGAAAAAAAATCATTACGCCTTCTCTGACTGTAGCCTGCAGCGCATTTTCTATATTAGCGGGTTAGGGTCGGGTGCGTGCCTCAGATTTTCACTTTATCACATATAGTCGGGTGATTGCGGATGGGTTATTAGCAATTACGAGTGGGTGCGGGTGAACAAACAGCTGACCCGCGCCCCACTAGTGTGTGTGTGTGTGTGTGTGTACCTGTTTAGCAGGTTGTCTAGTTGTATCTCTCCAGCACCGTGAGCTGACGAGGAGAGGGTGACAACACGTGAGCAGGAACCGCGTTTCCCAGAATGCTTTAACGTGTCTAACAGCAGCAGGGTCAACAGGAAGTGACCTAGGTAGTTGACCCCGAAGTGACGCTCAAAGCCCTCCTCTGTACGACCCTCAGGGACCAACATGACCGCCGCTGCACGTGTGCGCAAACACACACACACACAAATAGTTAGACACAGTTAATTGAATAATTTAAGTCTTATATCAAGTGGTTAAGTCGGCAGGCTGATTGGTTGATTGTGTGTCACTCACCATTGTTGACTAAGATGTGCAGCGGTAGGCACCGTCTCTTGAAGGTCTGGACGAATTGCCTGACCGACTGCAAAGACGCCAGATCCAACTGCTCAAACTCCACTGAAAACACAAAACACACACACACCAGTCATTTAAATACGATACACAGTACAGATGTAGGATCTTAATTTGATTACCCTGTTGCAGGAGAACTTTCCTGCAATACAGAACATTTTAAACGTGTAGTGTATTTGAGGTTTAAAAAGGCTTCTGAAGTTTGTAATTTCCACTTAGAAATTTCAGACTTGGTTTTCCCTTACGAAAATCCACTTAATAATTAACATTTCCCGTTGCTGCAGGATTAATTTCCTGCTGTAGCAAACTGGCTCAAATTCAGATCCTACATCTGTAAATACACACATACGGGTAGAACGTCCTATAGGCAGATAATTTGAGCGCACACAAACAAACAAACACACACACACACAATTATTTCTGCTAGCTGTGTCTGTAGTGGAACATCAAAGCAGCATGAATGTATTAATCTCCTACAGTCGGCTCTGGTCTAATAGAGAACACAAACTGCTGCATGCTTCATACACATTATACTACATGATACCAATACCTCCTCCTAACATCTCATACATTAAGTATTCTGCAGCAGCAGCACTTGGCAGGACCTTGCTGTAGGACCTCAGCTCTGTGTGTGTGTGTCTGTGTGTGTGACTTTCAGAGTCAAAAATAGCTTTTCACACTGGATGTTTTTTAGCCCAGGGCTAAACTTATCCTGGGTTAAAAGTAGCCCAGGGCTACCTTACCCTCATTTCACACTACCATTAGTTTAGCCAGGGTGAAACCAAAATGTACAGCTTGAAAAGCCCTAGAGTCCTCTGGCTGTGTGCGTGTGAGGACTATATGTGTTTGTGTGTGTGTGTGTGTGTGTGTGTGTGTGTGTGTGTGTGTGTGTGTGTGTGTGTGTGTGTGTGTGTTTCATACACAGGCTAAGTCAGGGTTTGATACTGATATGAGAATAATTTAACTAATGCCAAATTCCAGCCCTAACCCTGTGTGTTTATAGCTAGCTTTGCCCCTGTCTGAATGCCTGTCTGCCTGTCTGTCTGTCCTCTCTGTCCCTCTGTCCCCATCCTTTCATCCTGTCTGTCTGAGAATGTGCAGATTTTGCTGTAAACGGGCGGTGCCAGTTCTATATTTTGAACAAGGTGAATCTGTACCGTGTTTTGATTGGCTCTGGCAGAACATAAGAAGCGTTTGGTGTGCATGTGCTCTGCTATTTTCCTCTCAACAATGGGGTATTTAGGGCACACTCCACTCCTTTCCACCCCTCTTATTCATCCCTCCCTTCCACTCCACCTGTTCTACCTATGATATTTACAACGAGGATCTGGGATCCATGCCAGAGAGATAAGCACATTTTACACCTACAAGCTTTTCATTCTGTTAATGTACCCAGCGCTACTCCACTCTGAGCCAATACACTACTGCACCACCGCTACAGTCTATATCAAATGTTAATACACTACTGTCTATCAAATGTAGCCTAGCTACTGCAGTAACACATTTAATATAGTGTCCAGTCATGACTCACAAAAGTAGGTGGGTAAACTCTGAGCACCTATCAAGATGATGAGAAGCAAATAACTCAACTTTTATGCAAAAAATGCTAATAGGTGGATAAACACTTTTCACTATTCAGTGCTGTGTTTACTTACGTTTATCCTCCATTACATCACTGGTTAACACACTGTTCCCTTTCAGTCGGTGACTCTGTATAAAATACTATGGGGAGTTAACGACCCATCAACGGCCCAGTGGATGCCGAGTCCGCCCTCAGAAGCATCCATTTCCTATTTCCTAAATTCTTTGCTTTTCAGCTCGCCTGAAGGAAGAACGTGTCACGCAATTTACGAACTTTTCAAGCACACGAAGACTACGAGATTCGGCACTGACTAAGGTGTCTGTTAGTGGGGAGAGAGTACTCGCCCCCCTAGATGTTGCGAGTTTTGGGTCTTGGTATACGTTTTTGTGTTTGCTAAAAGCTAACTACTTTCTTCTCTGCTTGTGTAGCCAGTGCTTCCTTGCTTGAGTAAGATGGCCAGTGGTAAGAGTAAGTTAAAAAAAGGCTAACCATCTGAGTTTGAACCTCCGACCGTGCCCTAGGGCATGTGGTTTCACAATGAAAACGAAAGATACTCACGAGTGCTGTCCCATTTGCCTGGGGTGGAAACACGTTCAGGAGGCTTTGGCTCGGACCAGTTCTTGTGATCATTGTCTCCGGCTGATCTCAACTTCCATTAGGCATCGGGCTGAATTTGTGAGAAAGATTGGGGCTGCTGGTGAAGGGTCTTCCGGTGAAGCGACCTCGATAATGGGGTTGTCTGAGGCCGGGAGAGAGCGGCAGCGGTAGTCGGAGTTGATAGGGGTGTCATCCCAGCCGAGTGAGGCTCATTCCGGTTTCTATAGGCAGCGTTCAGAGTCCGGATTCCGGGGATGATATACTATCCCTGGTTGGCTCTGGAGGGTTTTCAGAGTGTCAATCGGATGACATCAGTCCGGGGCAGCCTACAGCCCCGGCTTTGGATTTGGTGGGGCAGAGTGAACCATTAGTGGTTAATGCACCTGGTTAAGATCTTATCTGTCGGAAAGATATATTTTCTTCTCTGTGGATGGTTTGTCCTCTGACAAATCAATTGTATGTTTCGATGTTCCTCAAGGTTCCGTTTTAGGACCACAATTGTTTTCACTATATATTTGACTTCTTGGTGATGTCATTCGGAAACACAATGTTAACTTTCATTGACAAACAGCTGTGCATTTCAATGAAACATGGTGAAGCCCCAAAACTGCCTACCCTGGAAGCCTGTGTTTCAGACATAAGGAAGTGGATGGCGGCAACTATTTTACTTTTAAACTCGGACAAAACAGAGATGCTAGTTCTAGGTCCCAAGAAACAGAGATCTTCTCTTGGATCTGACAATTAATCTTGATGGTTGTACAGTCGTCTAATAAAAAAAAACTGAAGGACCTCGGCGTTACTCTGGACCCTGATCTCTCTTTTGACGAACATATCAGCTTTTTTCCATCTTCGTAACATTGCAGAAATCAGAAACTTTTTGTCCAAAAATTATGCAGAAAAGTTAATCCATGCTTTTGTCACTTATAGATTATACTACTGCAATGCTCTACTCTCCGGCTACCCGGATAAAGCACTAAATAAACTTCAGTTAGTGCTAAACACGGCTGCTAGAATCTTGACTAGAACCAAAGGTTGATCATATTACTCCAGTGCTAGCCTCTGGCTTCCTGTTAAGGCTAGGGCTGATTTCAAGATTTTACTGCTAACCTACAACGCATTCCATGGGTTTGCTCCTACCTACAGTGGGGAAAAAAAGTATTTAGTCAGCCACCAATTGTGCAAGTTCTCCCACTTAAAAAGATGAGAGAGGCCTGTAATTTTCATCATAGGTACACATCAACTATGACAGACAAATTGAGAATTTTGTTCTCCAGAAAATCACATTGTAGGATTTTTTATGAATTTATTTGCAAATTATGGTGGAAAATAAGTATTTGGTCACCTACAAACAAGCAAGATTTCTGGCTCTCACAGACCTGTAACTTCTTCTTTAAGAGGCTCCTCTGTCCTCCACTCGTTACCTGTATTAATGGCACCTGTTTGAACTTGTTATCAGTATAAAAGACACCTGTCCACAACCTCAAACAGTCACACTCCAAACTCCACTATGGCCAAGACCAAAGAGCTGTCAAAGGACACCAGAAACAAAATTGTAGACCTGCACCAGGCTGGGAAGACTGAATCTGCAATAGGTAAGCAGCTTGGTTTGAAGAAATCAACTGTGGGAGCAATTATTAGGAAATGGAAGACATACAAGACCACTGATAATCTCCCTCGATCTGGGGCTCCACGCAAGATCTCACCCCGTGGGGTCAAAATGATCACAAGAACGGTGAGCAAAAATCCCAGAACCACACGGGGGGACCTAGTGAATGACCTGCAGAGAGCTGGGACCAAAGTAACAAAGCCTACCATCAGTAACACACTACGCCGCCAGGGACTCAAATCCTGCAGTGCCAAACGTCTCCCCCTGCTTAAGCCAGTACATGTCCAGGCCCGTCTGAAGTTTGCTAGAGTGCATTTGGTCCAGAAGAGGATTGGGAGAATGTCATTTGGTCAGATGAAACCAAAATAGAACTATTTGGTCAAAATTCAACTTGTCGTGTTTGGAGGACAAAGAATGCTGAGTTGCATCCAAAGAACACCATACCTACTGTGAAGCATGGGGGTGGAAACATCATGCTTTGGGGCTGTTTTTCTGCAAAGGGACCAGGACGACTGATCCGTGTAAAGGAAAGAATGAATGGGGCCATGTATCGTGAGATTTTGAGTGAAAACCTCCTTCCATCAGCAAGGGCATTGAAGATGAAACGTGGCTGAGTCTTTCAGCATGACAATGATCCCAAACACACCGCCCGGGCAACGAAGGAGTGGCTTCGTAAGAAGCATTTCAAGGTCCTGGAGTGGCCTAGCCAGTCTCCAGATCTCAACCCCATAGAAAATCTTTGGAGGGAGTTGAAAGTCCGTGTTGCCCAGCGACAGCCCCAAAACATCACTGCTCTAGAGGAGATCTGCATGGAGGAATGGGCCAAAATACCAGCAACAGTGTGTGAAAACCTTGTGAAGACTTACAGAAAACATTTGACCTGTGTCATTGCCAACAAAGGGTATATAACAAAGTATTGAGAAACTTTTGTTATTGACCAAATACTTATTTTCCACCATAATTTGCAAATCAATTCATTAGAAATCCTACAATGTGATTTTCTGGATTTCTTTTCTCATTTTGTCTGTCATAGTTGACGTGTACCTATGATGAAAATTACAGACCTCTCTCATCTTTTTAAGTGGGAGAACTTGCACAATTGGTGGCTGACTAAATACTTTTTTCCCCACTGTATCTCTCCAATTTGGTCCTGCCGTACATACCTACACGTACGCTACGGTCACAAGACACAGGCCTCCTTATCGTCCCTAGAATTTCTAAGCAAACAGCTGGAGGCAGGGCTTTCTCCTATAGAGCTCAATTTTTATGGAATGGTCTGCCTATCCATGTGAGAGACGCAGACTCGGTCTCGACCTTTAACCTCTACGGGATCGGTGTCCCGTATACGGGACGGTTGAGCTAACGTGCGCTAATGTGATTAGCATGACTGTTGTAAGTAACAGCAAACTTTCCAGGACATAGACATGTCTTATATGGGCAGAAAGCTTAAATTCTTGTTAATCTAACTGCAGTGTCCAGTTTACAGTAGCTATTACAGTGAAGAAATACCATGCTATTGTTTGAGGAGAGTGCACAACAACAAAAAACATATCACGGCAACTGGTTTGATACATTCACCTCTGAAGGTAAATAATGTACTTACATTCAGTAATCTTGCTCTGATTTGTCATACTAAGAGTCCCTCAGAGATAAAATGTAGCATAGTTTTGTTTGATAAAATCCATTTTTATATTCAAATTTAGGAAATGGGTTCTACAGTTTGAACCCCTGCTGTCTCTGGCTCCACACCCACCCCGCCCTGCCATCTAGATGCGTGAAAGTTAGTGTATAAGATAATGATCCATCATGTATCAAATGTATGCACACATGACTGTAAGTCGCTTTGGATAAAAGCGTCTGCTAAATGGCATATTATTTATTATTATTATTATGTATGACATTCCTAGGAATGTGTGTAAACTTACATTTTGTATTACCATATTATTTTTGTATGTTCTCTATAGTTATGTACTTGAAAATGTATCAATTGACCAATTCGGCACATTTGGGCAGACTTGATACAAAACAGTCCAATGCTTCACTGGATCAATCTGAAACTTTGCACACACACTGCTGCCATCTAGTGGCCAAAATCTAAATTGCGCATAAACTGCAATCGAGCTCTACAGGAAAAAGCCCTGCCTCCAGCTGTTTGCTTAGAAATTCTAGGGACAATAAGGAGGCCTGCGTCTTGTGACCGTAGCGTACGTGTAGGTATGTATTGTGGCCTTTCGCTTGCAATTCAAAGATGAAAAAATAAAATAAAAAATTAACGCATGTCTTTTTGTTTGTATTATCTTTGACCAGATCTAATGTGTTATATTCTCCTACATTAATTTCAAATTTCCACAAACTTCAAAGTGTTTCCTTTCAAATGGTATCAAGAAGAGTCAATACAGGACTAAGATTGAACCGTACTACACCGGCTCTGACGCTCGTCGGATGTGGCAGGGCTTGAAAACTATTACAGACTACAAAGGGAAGCACAGCCGCGAGCTGCCCAGTGACACAAGACTTCCAGACGAGCTAAACCACTTCTATGCTCGCTTCGAGGCAAGCAACACTGAAGCATGCATGAGAGCACCAGCTGTTCCGGATGACTATGTGATCACGCTCTCCGTAGCCGATGTGAGTAAGACTTTTAAGCAGGTCAACATTCACAAGGCCGCAGGGCCAGACGGATTACCAGGACGTGTACTCCGAGCATGTGCTGACCAACTGGCAAGTGTCTTCACTGACATTTTCAACATGTCCCTGACTGAGTCTGTAATACCAACATGTTTCAAGCAGACCACCATAGTCCCCGTGCCCAAGGACACTAAGATAACCTGCCTTAATGACTACCGACCCGTAGCACTGACGTCTGAACCATGAAGGGCTTTGAAAGGCTGGTCATGGCTCACATCAATACCATTATCCCAGAAACCCTAGACCCACTTCAATTTGCATACCGCCCCAACAAATCCACAGATGATGCAATCTCTATTGCACTCCACACTGCCCTTTCCCACCTGGACAAGAGGAACACCTACGTGAGAATGCTATTCATTGACTACAGCTCAGCATTCAACACCATAGTGCCCTCAAAGCTCATCACTAAGTTAAGGATCCTGGGACTAAACACCTTGCTCTGCAACTGGATCCTGGACTTCCTGACGGGCCGCCCCCAGGTGGTAAGGGTAGGTAACAACACATCTGCCATACTGATCCTCAACACGGGGGCCCCTCAGGGGTGTGTGCTCAGTCCCCTCCTGTACTCCCTGTTCACCCATGACTGCATGGCCAAGCACGACTCCAACACCATCATTAAGTTTGCCGACGACACAACAGTGATAGGCCTGATCACCGACAACGATGAGACAGCCTATAGGGAGGAGGTCAGAGACCTGGCCGTGTGGTGCCAGGATAACAACCTCTCCCTCAACGTGACCAAGACAAAGGAGATGATTGTGGACTACAGGAAAAAAAAGAGGACTGAGCATGCCCCCATTCTCATCGACAGGGCTTTAGTGGAACAGGTTGAGAGCTTCAAGTTCCTTGGTGTCCACATCACCAACGAACTATCATGGTCCAAACACACCAAGACAGTCGTGAAGAGGGCACGACAAAGCCTATTCCCCCTCAGGAGACTGAAAAGATTTGGCATGGGTCCTCAGATCCTCAAAAAATTCTACAGCTGCACCATCGAGAGCATCCTGACTGGTTGCATCACCACCTGGTATGGCAACTGCTTGGCCTCCGACCTCAAGGCACTACAGAGGGTAGTGCGTACGGCCCAGTACATCACTGGGGCCAAGCTTCCTGTCATCCAGGACCTCTATACCAGGCGGTGTCAGAGGAAGGCCCTCAAAATTGTCAAAGACTCCAGCCACCCTAGTCATAGACTGTTCTCTCTGCTACCGCATGGCAAGCGGTAC
The DNA here is from genome assembly GCF_020615455.1 of Coregonus clupeaformis. Classification (NCBI taxonomy): domain Eukaryota; kingdom Metazoa; phylum Chordata; class Actinopteri; order Salmoniformes; family Salmonidae; genus Coregonus; species Coregonus clupeaformis. Next base: position 41,007,408 of record NC_059214.1, on the reverse strand, counting down.
CGGAGTGCCAAGTCTAGGTCCAAAATACTTCTCAACAGCTTCTACCCCCAAGCCATAAGACTCCTGAACAGCTAATCATGGCTACCCAGACTATTTGCACTGCCCCCCACTCCCCACCCCATCTTTTTACGCTGCTGCTGCTACTCCGTTAATTATTTATGCATAGTCACTTTAACTCTACCCACATGTACATATTACTTCAACTACCTCAACTAGCCGGTGCCCCCGCACATTGACTCTGCACCGGTACCCCCCTGTATATATAGCCTCCCTACTGTTATTTTCATTTTCTTGTTGTTTTATTTTACTTTTTTATTAAAAATAAATGCACTGTTGGTTAAGGGCTGTAAGTAAGCATTTCACTGTAATGTCTGCACCTGTTGTATTCGGCGCATGTGGCCAATAAAATTTTATTTGATTTGAAGAATACGCATATCCTTGCTTCAGGTCCTGAGCTACAGGCAGTTAGATTTGGGTATGTCATTTTAGGCAAAAATTGAAAAAAAAACGGTCAGATCCATAAGAGGTTAAGTCTTTACTGAAGACTCATCTCTTCAGTAGGTCCTATGATTGAGTGTAGTCAGGCCCAGGGTTGCGAAGGTGAACGGAAAGGCACTGGAGCGACGAACCACCCTTGCTGTCTCTGCCTGGCCGGTTTCCCGTCTCTCCATTGGGATTCTCTGCCTCTGACCCAATTACGGGGGCTGAGTCACTGGCTTACTGGTGCTTTCCATGCCGTCCCTAGGAGGAGTGCGTCACTTGAGTGGGTTGAGTCACTGACGTGATCTTCCTGTCCGGTTTGTTGCCCCCTCGGGCTTGTGTAGTGGAGGAGATCTTCGTGGGCTATACTCAGGCTTGTCTCAGGGTAGTAGGTTGGTAGTCTGTTGATATCCCTCTGGTGGTGTGGGGGCTGTGTTTTGGCAAAGTGGGTGGGGTAATATCCTGCCTGGTTGGCCCTGTCCAGGGATATCGTCAGACAGGGCCACAGTGTCTCCCGACCCCCCATGTCTCAGCCTCCAGTATCTATGCTGCAATAGTCTATGTGCCCGGGGCTAGGGTCAGTCTGTTATATCTGGTGTTATTCTCCTGTCTTATCCGGTGTCCTGTGTGAATTTAAGTATGCTCCCTCTAATTCTCTCTCTCTCCCTACCCTCCCGGAGGACCTGAGCCCTAAGACCATGTCTCAGAACTACCTGGCCTGATGACTCCTTGCTGTCCCCAGTCCACCTGGTCGTGCTGCTGCTCCAGTTTCAACTCTTTTGCCTGCGGCTATGGAACCCTGACCTGTTTACCGGACGTGCTACCTTGTCCCAGACCTGCTGTTTTCAACTATCTCTCTCTACCGCACCTGCTATTTGAACCTCTAAATGCCTGGCTATGAAAAGCCAAGTGACATTTACTCCTGATGTACTGACCTGTTGTAACCTCTACAACCACTGAGATTATTATTTGACCCTGCTGGTCATCTATGAACGTTTGAACATCTTGGAGAAAAATCTGGCCTTAATGGCCATGTACTGTTATAATCTCCACCCAGCACAGCCAGAAAGGGACTAGCCACCCCTCAGAGCCTGGTTCCTCTCTAGGTTTCTTTCTAGGTTTCTGCCTTTCTAGGGAGTTTTCCTAGCCACCGTGCTTCTACATCTGCATTGCTTGCTTTTTGGGGTTTTAGGCTGGGTTTCTGTATAGCACTTTGTGACATCTGCAGATGTAAAAAGGGCTTTATAATAAAATGTGATTAATTTATTGATTGAACAGAGAGTAAAGGGTCTGAATACTTATGTAAATGTTATATTTCAGTTTTTAATTTTTAATACATTTGCAAAAACGTATAAAAATCTGTTTTTGCTTTGTCATTATGGGGTATTGTGCGTAGATTAATGAGGGGAAAAAACGTTTAAATCCATTTTAGAATAAGGCTGTAACGTATTAAACTGTGGAAAAAGTGAAGGGGTCTGAATACTTTCCGAATGCACTGTATATATACTGTGTGTCTTACAGGTCCCTGGCTTTCGAGCTGTTCCCTGTCTCACCTCCTCCGTTTGCTTCCAGTACACAATGAAGGTTGCATGGCCTGTGTCCGGTGCGCGATTTTTGTCCGGTGTGCGCTTTAGGACAAAGGATATCCGCGTTTGTGACCAGCTTTTTGTCTGTTTTGCTAATCCAGCTCGGGGTAGGTCTTTCTCATTGGATTGCGGAGGCTATGTCCCTGGCATTTGTCAGCAAAGGACAAGGCATTTGCCTAGTGGTGTGCGTGCTCACTCCACTAGGGGTGTGGAGGCTTCTTGGGCATTGTTCAGGGGCATGAAGATTGGTGATGTCTGTGCTGCAGTGAGTTGGGGTTCCCCACATGCCTTTGTGAGGTTTTATCGCTTGGACGTAACTGCTCACAGTGTGGCTCATAGTGTTCTTAGTGCGCAGGTTGCACATTTATCAGGGTTACGATAGTTACCTGTGGGTTTGCGCCTTGGGCTGCCGTGGCAGCACGTGAGTACACAGTTTCCAGGTTACTGCAGGGTTTCTGTGGGTTTGAGACTAGGGCTGTTGTGGTTCATCGACTCTGGTCGATGCTATGTAGTGCGCTCTTGCACTTTACCAGGTCACGACAGGTGTTCTGTTGTTTTGGACTTGCGATTCCTTGTATGAATTCTGACATTTCAGGCTCGCAAGGTAAGTCTTTTTCATGGAACAGGTGGGTCTATGGACATGGGCTGCAGTGAAAACGTGTCAATGTGCATAGCCAAGTTGCAGTACGTTCTGGTTCCCTATATGTGGCTCTCACAGTTCAGGCCTCATGAGGCTCTGACAGTTCAGGCTTCTCAGGTAAGTATTAGGGATAAAGGTGGCTTCTGTAACCTCTTTTTGGAGCAGTGGAACCTGTGTGTGCTTGGGCTGTTGTGGGCCTCCTAGTCTGGTACCCTCTGAGCTGGCATGGGGCGGATTGTATGTCCCCATAGTATGTTATACTGAGTGACCGACTGAAAGGGAATGTACAGTTATGAATTTAACTACTGTTCCCTGAAGGAGGGAACGAGGTCTAACATACTATGGGGAGTCAACGGCCAGTCATATTCAACTGAAGAAAACTAAAATCATGCCCAACATATTTTGGCCCCGCACCATCAGGGGATTTGGGCACGCTGAAGAGCGGCACTGAATTGAGAAAATAGATGCGAGCCCCGGTATTATACCCAGGAAGGCGGGCTCCCGAGGGCGGGCTTGGCATCCATTGGCCCGTTGGGCATGATTTTAGTTTTCTTCAGTTGAATATGACTGGTCGTTGACTCCCCATAGTATGTTAGACCTCGTTCCCTCCTTCAGGGAACAGCAGTTATATTCATAACTGTACGTTCTGTCTCCTCTCCTTTGTACTCCTCTTCCTCCGTACACACAGACAAACACACACATGAAGAGCCAGAGGACATTTGGTGAGAAGCACCTGCCTCACATACTAATGAACCTTCCATTACATTGTCATTCAGACACACGCTCACACGCACCCCTCCCTACCAACAACTCATCGCCCCATCGGCACATTGTCATTCAGAGGACAGAGCTACATGACCCTCACCTCCCCCCACTTCCTTCCTCTCCCAACTCACCCCCGTCATTCAGAGCACTGTCATGCTGCCCTCCCCCGCCCCCGCCCCCGCCCCCACTCCCTAACACCCCTCAACGCTATACCTCTTACTCTTAACGAAGAGAAATCGATCCTGCAACAGTTCCAGACAGGAAAACTTCAATGACGCCCTCTCTACTTCTAACTGACGTGACGCACTAGAGCAGATGTGCACAGCTCCAGTTCTTGCAGTCATTCTGCTTTTTAACTAGGAGCTGATTTCTACCTGGAAAAAGGCGTGTTCACTCACACTCCAATCAGTCATATCAAGAGCCATGGAGGCACAAAACCAAACAGGACTGTGTGGACTGTGTGTGTTACCTTTGGCCTCTCTGTTCTCCTCACAAATCTTCTTCACAGCAGACACACCCTCCAGCTCATTCTGTCCAGCTAGAGAGAGAGAGAGAAGGGAGAAGAGGAGGGGAGGAGAAGAGAGGAGACTGATATATTTAATCTCCTAAGTAAACACACCCAGTAAACACTCAGAGTGAGAGAGAGAGACGCATACCCAAATGCACACCCACAGACAGATACACAAACACAGTTCTATATGCACACATTGCTAAATTCCATAACACACAACTGCCCTCACACACTCCAGGATAAAGCTGCCTATCTGAACAGATTATTAAAAACCTGCCCTGAGGAAATAATTTACCTAATAAATATTTCTGGCTGTGGGTATTAAACATATAATTAAAATATTATATTAACTCAGTATATTAATCATTACATGGTTCTGTTGGACGGCAGAACACACTCAGAACCTGAACTATGACAGGTAGGCCTATAACACATTCACATTGGTAGGCCTATGGTGTACAGTATGATGTCTTTATGTAGGCCTACCTATGATAACGTGTGCCCCGAGGCTGGCCATGTGTCTTGCGGTCTCATAGCCAATTCCCCTGGCTCCTCCTGTCACTATAGCAACTCTGCCATGTTGTAAGGCCAGCTCTGGAGAAAGGAAATTAATAAAATTAAGAATGGAATGGAGTAATAAACATGTTACAAATATTACCCTATTAGGCCAGGAAAAGTGCCCTTCCGGACATGGCCATGCAGTTTATGATGTTTACATGTTTATGACATGTAGCTGGATGTAGTGTATTATTTTCCAGCTGGACAGTATGTTTCTACTGTAGCAATTATCATGCCAACATCAAAGGAGAAATATGTGGTGGTGAGCAGGTTATTGGTAAATGTCATGATGTTTATGGGACGTATTGTTTATAACATGACTGACATCCTCCTGTCCCTCCCCCTCAGCTCATAACTGTGAGGTGTGTGTGTGTGTGTGTGTGTGTGTGTGTGTAAGTACATACGCACGCACGCGTTTTGAGATCATATAAGATAAGAGCGTCTGCTAAATGATGTAAATGTAAATATAATTAGAATGAGTGAACAATGAATAATTCTAATTCTATGGTTGGGCAGTAGTTTACAACACTTTTGACATAGTTTAGTATGTGTGTGACAGGCCTTAACTAACAGGCCTAACCATTCCCTTTACAATATTCTTCCCTCCTGGTCCAGTAGACACCGATGGTGTGCAGGCTTTAGTTCCAGACCAGCTCTAACATAGCCTGCGCCGGCTGATGAGGGGCTGCGCAAGTAGCGCGCTGGGATAACCCTCGTGACTGCGCTGTTTATATGGATGAGCTGATGAGGAAACGAGGGCAACTGAGACTGTCTGCTAAACTTCTGTTTTGTGTTCACTTCAAACGGTTAGAAATGACCGGCAAAGCAATATTTAACAAAGTCAGTCTATGTTCTAGCTGGGGTGAACAGCAGCTCTATCATCACATAGCCTGCAGCTGCTCTTATTCGTAGCGAAACTGGCTAATTAGCCTAGTTTTACACTAACCTGGCAACGTGAAGGGACGGCAGAGCAATTGGTTAATTAGAACTCTCAACCCAAGCAGGTACAGCCTCAGAGCAGGTAAAATACAATCCAGAAACCCCATCGCGAGCATTTTTTGCGAGCACTTCTCTGGTGTCTTTATAATGACAGGCAGACACGCGAATCCCTCACTCCACCATTTCTCCAGCGAGAGGCCCCGTCCCAACACTATGTATCACACGCCTCCTTGTCCCTTCCTCATCTCCTTCCCTCATCACGCTGATATGGTGGTAGACAGCATAACAGAAGTTTAGGCCTACAGTGAGAACCTGGGGTCTGTTCAGTTGGGTGAAACGTTTCAGAACTTTTTTATTTTATTTTTAATATAATGATTTGGTCTTTTTTGGGGGGGTAGAGCAGCTTTAATATTGCAGATAGATTGTAACTTCCATCAATGTAATTGTCTGGATCACTTCCAATCCCCCATATGTTTTTTTCTCTCGCAAATATATATATATATATATATATATATATATATATATATATATATATATATACAGTGGGGAGAAGAAGTATTTGATACACTGCCGATTTTGCAGGTTTTCCTACTTACAAAGCATGTAGAGGTCTGTCATTTTTATCATAGGTACACTTTGAGAGACGGAATCTAACACAAAAATCCAGAAAATCACATTGTATGATTTTTAAGTAATTAATTTGCATTTTATTGCATGACATAAGTATTTGATCACCTACCAACCAGTAAGAATTCCGGCTCTCACAGACCTGTTAGTTTTTCTTTAAGAAGCCCTCCTGTTCTCCACTCATTACCTGTATTAACTGCACCTGTTTGAACTCGTTACCTGTATAAAAGACACCTGTCCACACACTCAATCAAACAGACTCCAACCTCTCCACAATGGCCAAGACCAGATAGCTGTGTAAGGACATCAGGGATAAAATTGTAGACCTGCACAAGGCTGGGATGGGCTACAGGACAATAGGCAAGCAGCTTGGTGAGAAGGCAACAACTGTTGCCGCAATTATTAGAAAATGGAAGAAGTTCAAGATGACTGTCAATCACCCTCGGTCTGGGGCTCCATGCAAGATCTCACCTCGTGGGGCATCAATGATCATGAGGAAGGTGAGGGATCAGACCAGAACTACACGGCAGGACCTGGTCAATGACCTGAAGAGAGCTGGGACCACAGTCTCAAAGAAAACCATTAGTAACACACTATGCCGTCATGGATTAAAATCCTGCAGCGCACGCAAGGTCCCCCAGCTCAAGCCAGCCCATGTCCAGGCCCGTCTGAAGTTTGCCAATGACCATCTGGATGATCCAGAGGAGGAATGGGAGAAGATCATGTGGTCTGATGAGACAAAAATAGAGCTTTTTGGTCTAAACTCCACTCGCCGTGTTTGGAGGAAGAAGAAGGATGAGTACAACCCCAAGAACACCATCCCAACCGTGAAGCATGGAGGTGGAAACATCATTCTTTGGGGATGCTTTTCTGCAAAGGGGACACGACGACTGCACCGTATTGAGGGGAGGATGGATAGGGCCATGTATCGCGAGATCTTGGCCAACAACCTTCTTCCCTCAGTAAGAGCATTGAAGATGGGTCGTGGCTGGGTCTTCCAGCATGACAACGACCCGAAACACACAGCCAGGGCAACTAAGGAGTGGCTCCGTAAGAAGCATCTCAAGGTCCTGGAGTGGCCTAGCCAGTCTCCAGACCTGAACCCAATAGAAAATCTTTGGAGGGAGCTGAAAGTCCGTATTGCCCAGCGACAGCCCCGAAACCTGAAGGATCTGGAGAAGGTCTGTATGGAGGAGTAGGCCAAAATCCCCGCTGCAGTGTGTGCAAACCTGGTCAAGACCTACAGGAAACATATGATCTCTGTAATTGCAAACAAAGGTTTCTGTACCAATTATTAAGTTCTGCTTTTCTGATGTATCAAATACTTATGTCATGCAATAAAATGCAAATTAATTACTTAAAAATCATACAATGTGATTTTCTGGATTTTTGTTTTAGATTCCGTCTCTCACAGTTGAAGTGTACCTATGATAAAAATTACAGACCTCTACATGCTTTGTAAGTAGGAAAACCTGCAAAATCGGCAGTGTATCAAATACTTGTTCTCCCCACTGTATATATAATAATATTATAATAATATAAATATACATATATAATAATAATAATAAATATATATATATATATATACATATACACATACAGTGCTTTGCAAAAGTATTCATCCCCCTTGGCGTTTTTTCCTGTTTTGTTGCATTACAACCTGTAATTTAAATGGATTTTTATTTGGAATTCATGTAATGGACATAAACAAAATAGTCAAAATTGGTGAAGTGAAATGAAAAAAATGTTTTGTTTCAAAAATTCTCAAAAATAAATAACGGAAAAGTGGTGCTATGAATACCCTAAATAAGATCTGGTGCAACCAATTACCTTCAGAAGTCACATAATTAGTTAAATAAAGTCCACCTGTGTGCAATCTAAGTGTCACATGATCTGTCACATGATTTCAGTATATATACACCTGTTCTGAAAGGTCCCAGAGACTGCAACACCACTAAGGAAGGGGCACCACCAAGCAAGCGGCACCATGAAGACCAAGGCGCTCTCCAAACAGGTCAGGGACAAAGTTGTGGAGAAGTACAGATCAGGGTTGGGTTATAAAAAAATATCAGAACATCCCACAGAGCACCATTGAATCCATTATTAAAAAATTAAATAATATGGCACCACAACAAACCTGCCAAGAGAGGGCCGCCCACCAAAACTCACAGACCAGGCAAGAAGGGCATTAATCAGAGAGGCAACAAAGAGACCAAAGATAACCCTGAAGGAGCTGCAAGCTCCACAGCAGAGATTGGAGTATCTGTCCATAGGACCACGTTAAGCCGTACACTCCACAGAGCTGGGCTTTACGGAAGAGTGGCCAGAAAAAAGCCATTGCTTAAAGAATCCTCTAATCGAACCTACAATTGCTGATGCTACAGATACTCAACTAGTCTCAAGAAGGCCAGTTTTATTGCTTCTTTAAATCAGCACAACAGTTTTCAACTGTAATAACATAACACACCAGATGTTTAATCTTCTGTCCCACTTTACCCAGGTCGTCGAGTAAGCTTGGCGCCGGGTAAGTTTGGCTTTATGCATAGCTTGGGCTTTGTCGAGTAAGGCTTAAACTATGTATTTAGATTGTAGTTAGGTATTGTAGGTATGTATCGTGGGTTGTTGTTGGTAGTTGTTGTATGTAATTATTGTAGGTTAGTATTGTATTCGGCGGTGCCGGGTGTAGCACGAAGCTAGCTAGCTAACTCACCACCTGGACTAGCTGACAAGTAGCTATTAGCAACGGTATAGTTGTTTCACGCCTGAGAGTGCCTGTAATTACGCCAGCTGGCTGCCTACAATAATTACATACAATAACTGCCTACCATTCAGCTGTTTTCTAACCTCATTGTCTGAACCGTTAACGTTAGGTAGCAAGTGGCTACTGTGCTTGAAAATTAGCAAGCTTGTTGCAACCTGGATAGCTACTTGTAAACAATAGCTGGAACGACCGAGCGAACAGACGCGAACTGGCTGAGTCAATTCAGTGGCTAGCTTTGCACTTGGCTAGCTAACAGTAGCTGCTAGGGGTAAGTCACAACCTACACTTGTGTTTTGTTTTTTACATATTGATAGCCCGAGTCGCTCAAGGAATTCGGGACATGGGTGACTAGTTAACGTTAGTTTGGCTCTCTCTGTGTGTTCGTGCCGTGAAAGGAGGGGTTCTTCTTTGTCTGAAAGCAATGGCTAGCTAGTTTGCTAACTATTCTAGCTAACTAACTGGCTGAATAAGTTGACGACGGACTCGCTCAAGCTGTCGGGACTAACCCACAACGTTAGACACGGACACGAACGATCTGCTTGTGTGTTGATACACTGGTGGTTGTTGTGGCTGAGTATTGGCGCTAAACCCTGCTGCTGGAGACCGGCATGCTAGCTGGCTGTGGCGTCTTATGACGAGGTGCCCGGACGTTTTTCACGGAATAATACTGCACCTAGTTAGCTAGCTGAATTAACTAGGTTAGTCTATTCCTAGAAAACATTGAACCGCTGTAGTTTACAACAATTATAGTTTCTGAGGTGGAAGTTGGGAGAGTTATATTTGGGAGTTGTGGTGAGGGAGGCCCGCTCTCTCCTTTCCCAGATGTTTAGTTCATTTTATTCCGATCTCCTCTGCATTATTGTAGCCATCTGCTGCAGCCTGTCAACTATGCCTCTGCCTATCCCTGTTCTCTCCCTCTCCGCACAGGCTACACAAACGCCTCACACTGCGTGGCTGCTGCCTCTCTAACCTGGTGGTCCCTGCACGCACGACCCACGTGGAGTTCCAGGTCTCAGGCAGCCTCTGGAACTGCCGTTCTGCTGCCAACAAGGCAGACTTCATTCCAGCCTATGCTACCCTCCAGTCCCTCGACTTCTTGGCGCTGACGGAAACATGGATTACCACTGAAAACACTGCTACTCCTGCTGCTCTCTCCTCGTCTGACCATGTGTTCTCGCATACCCCGAGAGCATCTGGTCAGCGGGGTGGTGGCACAGGAATCCTCATCTCTCCCAAGTGGACATTCTCAATTTTTCCCCTGACCCATCTGTCTATCTCCTCATTTGAATTCCATGCTGTCACAGTCACTAGCCCATTTAAGCTTAATATCCTTGTCATCTATCGCCCTCCAGGTTCCCTTGGAGAGTTCATCAATGAGCTTGACGCCTTGATAAGTTCCTTTCCTGAGGATGGCTCACCCCTCACAGTTCTGGGGAATTTCAACCTCCCTACGTCTACATTTGACTCATTTCTTTCTGCCTCCTTCTTTCCACTCCTCTCCTCTTTTGACCTCACCCTCTCACCGTCCCCCCCTACTCACAAGGCAGGCAATACGCTTGACCTCATCTTTACTAGATGCTGTTCTTCTACTAATCTCACTGCAACTCCCCTCCAAGTCTCCGACCACTACTTTGTATCCTTTTCTCTCTCCCTCTCCTCCAACACTACTCACTCTGCCCCTACACAGATGGTAATGCGCCGTCGCAACCTTCGCTCTCTCTCTCCCGCTACTCTCTCCTCTTCCATCCTATCATCTCTTCCCTCTGCTCAATCCTTCTCCCTCCAATCTCCTGATTCTGCCTCCTCAACCCTCCTCTCCTCCCTTTCTGCATCCTTTGACTCTCTATGTCCCCTATCCTCCCGGCCGGCTCGGTCCTCCCCTCCAGCTCCGTGGCTTGATGACTCATTGCGAGCTCACAGAACAGAGCTCCGGGCAGCTGAGCGGAAATGGAAGAAAACTAGACTCCCTGCAGACCTGGCATCTTTTCACTCCTTCCTCTCTACATTTTCTTCATCTGTTTCTGCTGCTAAGGCCACTTTCTACCACTCTAAATTCCAAGCATCCGCCTTCTAACCCTAAGAAGCTCTTTGCCACATTCTCCTCCCTGCTGAATCCCCCCCCCCCTCCTCCCTCTCTGTGGATGACTTCGTCAACCATTTTGAAAAGAAGGTTGACGACATCCGATCCTTGTTTGTTAAGTCAAATGACACTGCTGGTCCTGCTCACACTGCCCTACCCTATGCTTTGACTTCTTTCTCCCCTCTCTCTCCAGATAAAATCTTGCGACTTGTGACGGCAGGCCGCCCAACAACCTGCCCGCTTGACCCTATCCCCTCCTCTCTTCTCCAGACCATCTCCGGTGACCTTCTCCCTTACCTCACCTCGCTGATCAACTCATCCTTGACCGCTGGCTATGTCCCTTCCATCTTCAAGAGAGCGAGAGTTGCACCCCTTCTCAAAAAACCAACACTCGATCCCTCCGATATCAACAACTACAGACCAGTATCCCTTCTTTATTTTCTCTCCAAAACTATTGAGCGTGCCGTCTTTAGCCAACTCTCTTGCTATCTCTCTCAGAATGACCATCTTGATCCAAACCAGTCAGGTTTCAAGACTGGTCATTCAACTGAGACTGCTCTTCTCTGTGTCACAGAGGCTCTCCGCACTGCTAAAGCTAACTCTCTCTCCTCTGCTCTTGTCCTTCTAGACCTGTCTGCTGCCTTTGATACTGTGAACCATCAGATACTCCTCTCCACCCTCTCCGAGCTGGGCATCTCCGGCGCGGCTCACTCTTGGATTGCGTCCTACCTGACCGGTCGCTCCTACCAAGTGGTGTGGCGAGAAGCTGTCTCCGCACCACGTGCTCTCACCACTGGTGTCCCCCAGGGCTCAGTTCTAGGCCCTCTCCTATTCTCGCTATACACCAAGTCACTTGGCTCTGTCATATCCTCACATGGCCTCTCCTATCATTGCTACGCTGACGACACACAACTAATCTTCTCCTTTCCCCCTTCTGATAACCAGGTGGCGAATCGCATCTCTGCATGTCTGGCAGACATATCAGTATGGATGACGGATCACCACCTCAAGCTGAACCTCGGCAAGACTGAGCTGCTCTTCCTCCCGGGGAAGGACTGCCCGTTCCATGATCTCGCCATCACGGTTGACAACTCCGTTGTGTCCTCCTCCCAGAGTGCGAAGAGCCTTGGCGTGACCCTGGACAACACCCTGTCGTTCTCCGCTAACATCAAGGCGGTGACCCGATCCTGTAGGTTCATGCTCTACAACATTCGGAGTACGACCCTGCCTCACACAGGAAGCGGCACAGGTCCTAATCCAGACACTTGTCATCTCCCGTCTGGATAACTGCAACTCGCTGTTGGCTGGGCTCCCTGCCTGTGCCATTAAACCCATACAACTCATCCAGAATGCCGCAGTCCGTCTGGTGTTCAACCTTCCCAAGTTCTCTCACGTCACCCCGCTCCTCCGCACACTCCACTGGCTTCCAGTTGAAGCTCGCATCTGCTACAAGACCATGGTGCTTGCCTACGGAGCTGTGAGGGGAATGGCACCTCCTTACCTTCAGGCTCTGATCAGTCCCTACACCCAAACGAGGGCATTGCGTTCATCCACCTCTGGCCTCCCTACCTCTGCGGAAGCACAGTTCCCGCTCAGCCCAGTCAAAACTGTTCGCTGCTCTGGCACCCCAATGGTGCTGGGATAGGATAAAGTAATCCTTCTACCCCCTCCCCCCTTTACTCCAACCCCCCCAAAAAAAAACATTTTAAAGTGGTTATCACACTGGCTATAAGGTGAATGCATCTATTTGTAAGTCGCTCTGGATAAGAGCGTCTGCTAAATGACGTAAATGTAAATGTAAATGTAATAATCGCAAAAGGGTTTTCTAATGATCAATTAGCCTTTTAAAATGATAAACTTGGATTAGCAAACACAACGTGCCATTGGAACACAGGACTGATGGTTGCTGATAATGAGCATATGTACGCCTATGTAGATATTCCATAAAAAATCAGCCGTTTCCAGCTACAATAGCCATTTACAACATTATCAATGTCTACACTGTATTTCTGATCAATTTGATGTTATTTTCATGGACAAAAAAACTGCTTTTCTTTCAAAAACAAGGACATTTCTAAGTGACCCCAAACTTTTGAACGGTAGTGTATGTCACGGTTTCGGCCGAGGCTGCTCCTTCTCCTTGTTCGGGCAGGCTTCGGCGGTCGTCGTCTCCGGAGTACTAGCTGCCACCGTTCTTTGTTTTCGATGTTTGTTTGGTTTGGTCTGTTTGGTACACCTGTTCTCATTTAGTGTTGATTATGTGTCCTTTAAGTTCTCGTTGTTTCTGTCATGTGTTTGTGTGTAGTTGTTCTATTGTCAGCTGGAGCAGTCAGTACATTTTTCTCTATTTGTTTTGTTTATAGAGAGTCCGCACTTGTTGTGCGCGTTTGTTGCATTTAGCTCGTTTACGCAGTGTGCGTAATTTTCTCGTGCCTCCGGCTCTGTTTTGTAGCCGTGTCATTTTGTCTTTACTAAAGACTTTTGGACTAAGCCTCTGTGTCCTGCGATTGATTCCTACACCACATCCACGCCTTCTGACAGTGTATATACATATCCTTTAAAAAAATATATTTGTCACGATCGTCGTTAGATGAAGCGGACCAAGGCGCAGCGTGATAGGCGTACATACTTTATTAAATGTACAACACGAACCAAAACAAACGATACGTGAAGTCCTAGGTTAAACAACAAACCTTACGGATCAAGATCCCACAAAACATACATGCCAAAACGCTGCCTAAGTATGGTCCCCAATCAGAGACAACGAGCTACAGCTGTCTCTGATTGGGAACCACCCTGGCCAACATAGAAATAAACGATCTAGAATGAAACCCATAGAAAACTAAACAATAAACCTACACACCCTGGCTCAACATTAAAGAGTCCCCAGAGCCAGGACGTGACAATATTTCCCTTTATTACTTTCCAACCCCACCAAATTTACATTTACGTCATTTAGCAGACGCTCTTATCCACCACCCCTTCTCTAATTTGAGTAAACTAGTGAAAAACAATGCTTAGGCCTCTCCTTCCAGCTTATACAGTGAGGGAAAAAAGTATTTGATCCCCTGCTGATTTTGTACGTTTGCCCACTGACAAAGAAATGATCAGTCTATAATTTTAATGGTAGGTTTGTTTGAACAGTGAGAGACAGAATAACAACAAACAAATCCAGAAAAACGCATGTCAAAAATGTTATAAATTGATTTGCATTTTAATGAGGGAAATAAGTATTTGACCCCCTCTCAATCAGAAAGATTTCTGGCTACCAGGTGTCTTTTATACAGGTAACGAGTTGAGATTAGGAGCACACTCTTAAAGGGAGTGCTCCTAATCTCAGCTTGTTACCTGTATAAAAGACACCTGTCCACAGAAGCAATCAATCAGAGACCAAAGAGCTCTCCAAGGATGTCAGGGACAAGATTGTAGACCTACACAAGGCTGGAATTGGCTACAAGACCATCGCCAAGCAGCTTGGTGAGAAGGTGACAACAGTTGGTGCGATTATTCGCAAATGGAAGAAACACAAAATAACTGTCAATCTCCCTCGGCCTGGGGCTCCATGCAAGATCTCACCTTGTGGAGTTGCAATGATCATGAGAATGGTGAGGAATCAGCCCAGAACTACACGGGAGGATCTTGTCAATGATCTCAAGGCAGCTGGGACCATAGTCACCAAGAAAACAATTGGTAACACACTACGCCGTGAAGGACTGAAATCCTGCAGCGCCCGCAAGGTCCCCCTGCTCAAGAAAGCACATATACAGGGCCGTCTGAAGTTTGCCAATGAACATCTGAATGATTCAGAGGAGAACTGGGTGAAAGTGTTGTGGTCAGATGAGACCAAAATCGAGCTCTTTGGCATCAACTCAACTCGCCGTGTTTGGAGGAGGAGGAATGCTGCCTATGACCCAAAGAACACCATCCCCACCGTCAAACATGGAGGAGGAAACATTATGCTTTGGGGGTGTTTTTCTGCTAAGGGGACAGGACAACTTCACCGCATCAAAGGGATGATGGATGGCGCCATGTACCGTCATATCTTGGGTGAGAACCTCCTTCCCTCAGCCAGGGCATTGAAAATGGGTCGTGGATGGGTATTCCAGCATGACAATGACTCAAAACACATGGCCAAGGCAACAAAAGGAGTGGCTCAAGAAGAAGCACATTAAGGTCCTGGAGTGGCCTAGCCAGTCTCCAGACCTTAATCCCATAGAAAATCTGTGGAGGGAGCTGAAGGTTCGAGTTGCCAAACATCAGCCTCGAAACCTTAATGACTTGGAGAAGATCTGCATAGAGGAGTGGGACAAAATCCCTCCTGAGATGTGTGCAAACCTGGTGGCCAACTACAAGAAACGTCTAACCTCTGTGATTGCCAAAAAGGGTTTTGCCACCAAGTACTAAGTCATGATTTGCAGAGGGGTCAAATACTTATTTCCCTCATTAAAATGCAAATCAATTTATAACATTTTTGACATGCGTTTTTCTGGATTTTTTTGTTGTTATTCTGTCTCTCACTGTTCAAATAAACCTACCATTAAAATTATAGACTGATCATGTCTTTGTCAGTGGGCAAACTTACAAAATCAGCAGTTGATCAAATACTTTTTTCCCTCACTGTACATAATATATAGTCAATTTTACAATAATTATATTTTGTTTGTTTTTACTCCTGAACTTCCTCTACCCTCAACCTCTCCGATCATTTTCATGATGTCCATCCGGTTTGCTTCTATATGCCATATTTTTCCATCTGTGCTCTTTCACAAAAGCTCTCAACCTATAACCTATATACTTATTATGGACACAGTATGCTTTACATTAGTTATCTTGTTGTTATTAGTTGTTGTTAGTTGTTATTAGTCCCATCCTTCAGCTCCATTCAACACCTCCCATCTATCTCTTAACACCATCCATATTGGATTTCTATTTGCCATATATTTTTCAACTGTACTGTGATGTTTCACAAAAGTTCTGAACCCTTCTATTCTCATTTTTTCTACAGACTGTACATTGAAAATATTTTTTTTTTGCTAAAAGTATTCTTATATTATTGATCAATTGACTATGACTTTTCAGATCACCCAGTAGTGCTATCTGCAGGGTTAGCTCCAGGTAAATATTGCAATCCTTCAGCCATTCCTGGACATGTGACCAAAAACAAGCTACAAATGGACATTACCAAAACAAATGATCTAATGATTCTGTCTCTTCGCAGCAAAATCTGCAGAGCTGACCCCCATATAAATAACATTCTATTGGTAGCAAGAATTTTGTATAAGTTTTGAATCCGGCGTCGTTTTGCATATCAGTTCATAAACACTATGCCATGGAATCAGTACGTCAAAAATCTCTTCCCAACTATTTGCAATCTATATGGGACGGCTGTCAATCCTTTGGTCCTTAAATTAAACTGGTATACTTTTTTATTTATCACAATTTTCTTGAACCAATTATGTTCTTTAATGCAGGGCAGACAGACAAGTTCCTTACTTTTTCCCCCTTCCACTTTCCTCTTCCATTTTTGCGGTAATGCTGCAATTATTTGGTTGTAATTTGGAGTAGAGCAGACATTTCCATATGTTTTTGTTAGCTGCATGTGCGACATAACTCCACCAGTCCTACCTATGATATCATTTACGAAGATTATACCTTTTTATTTTTAAGAATTCAAAATATAATGGTTTTTTAACAATTAGTATATTTGAGTTTAACCACAATATTTGTTGCATTATTTGTTCTGTCGTTTCTGGAGGATTAAATTGAACTTTCTATGGCTTGTTTTAGAAATAGTGATATTTGGGAGATTATTTCCTTTTCAAATAACTGAAAGTGAGAGGTTGTAATCTGAATAAAGGGATAAAGGCCATTCTTGAACATTGGGTGAGACAATCTTACTAATTTGCTAGAGAACCAGTTCGGATTTAAGTATAACTTTTGTATGACTGAAGCTTTTAGTGATAGGTCTAATGCTTTAATATTTAATAATTTCTGTCCTCCGAATTCATATTCATTATGTAAATAGGCCCGTTTAATTTTGTCTGGCTTGCTGTTCCAAATAAAATGGAATCTTTTTTCTCATATAAATAAAACAACTTTTCGTTAGGCGTAGGCAATACCATAAGCAAATAGGTAAACTGGGATAATACTAAAGAGTTAATCAGGGTGATTTTTTCCACAAATATACAGGTATTTACCTTTCCCTGGTAGCAAGATCTTATCTATTTTTGCTAACTTTCTATTAAAATGTATTGGAGTGAGATCATTTATTTAATTTGGGATATGTATTCCGAATATATCCACATCACCATTTTATTGGTAAACTACATGGTAATGTACAAATTTTAGTTTTTAGTGATCCAATACATAATATAGGACATTTATCATAATTTGGTTGTAATCCAGAGAGGTCAGAAAATGTATCTAGATCCTCTATGAGGCTGTGGAGGGATTCAAGTTGTGGATTTAAAAGAGAACATGAATCATCAGCGTACAATGACACCTTTGTTTTTAAGCCCTAGATTTCTAATCCCTTGATATTATTGTTGGTTCTGATTTTAATAGCTAACATTTCGATGGCCATAATAAATAGATATGCCGATAGTGGACAACCTTGTTTTACTCCTCTTGACAGTTTAAAACTTTTGGAGAAATAGCCATTATTTACTATTTGTCACGATCGTTGAGAGACGGTTCAGACCAAAGTGCAGCGTGGTATGCGTACATGTTTATTAAGACGAATAAACACTTGACAAAATAACAAAACAACGAAAACGTGAAGTCCTATGGGCTATACACACACAACAAGCCTAACAGGAACACAAACAAGATCCCACAACTAAGGTAGGCAACCAGGCTACCTAAGTATGATCCCCAATCAGAGACAACGAGCGACAGCTGCCTCTGATTGGGAATCACACCCGGCCAAACATAGAAATATAAAACTAGATCTAAACATAGATATACAATCACATAGATCTCAACTGAAACTCACACCCTGACCCAACCAACAAGAGTTCTCTAGATCAGGGCGTGACAGTAACCCCCCAAAGGTGCGTACTCCGGCCGCACCAACCTGACTCATTAGGGGAGGGTCCGGGTGGCCATTCAGCCTCAGAGGCAGCTCCGGCTCCGGCGTGACGACCTCTCCCTTTCTGCCTCCCCGTTGCACCCCTGGTCTGGACCTCGGCGCGATGCTTCCCCTCTCCTTCCTCCCACGATGCACCAAGCCCTGTCTGGACTCTGGTGTGGGAGGCCCCGAACCTGGCGAGGGGCCGACATCTGGGCCTGGACCGGCAATCCCCCCGCGAAGCACCATGCCCTGTCTGGACCCTGGTGTGGGAGGCCCCGACCCTGGAGAGGGGTTGACGTCTGGTTCTGGAGTGGATCCGCTGGCCGGAGCTGAACCCCGGTGGAGCGGACTGCTCTGGCTCTGGACTGGAGCAGCTGACCGGGGATGGACTAGGCATCGGTAGAGCGGATTGCTCTGGCACTGGAGTGGAGCCGCTGACCGGAGCTGAACTGGACCCCGGAGGAGCGGACTACTCTGGCTCTGGACTGGAGCAGCTGACCGGGGATGGACTAGGCATCGGTAGAGCGGATTGCTCTGGCACTGGAGTGGAGCCGCTGACCGGAGCTGAACTGGACCCCGGAGGAGCGGACTGCTCTGGCTCTGGACTGGAGCAGCTGACCAGAGCTGGATTGGGCCCCGGTGGAGCGGACTGCTGTGGCACTGGAGTGGAGCAGCTGACCGGCGCTGGACTGGGCACCGGTGGAGCGGACTGCTCTGGCACCAGCCGTACCGGGCTGGGGACACGCACCACTGGTCTGGTGCGAGGAGCAGGTACGGGCCGTACCAGGCTGGGGAGGCGCACTGATGACACAGTGCGTAGAACCTGAGCAGGATATACTGGACCGTGGAGACGTACTGGAGGTCTGGAGTGTACAGCTGGCACAACTCGTCCTGGCTGGATGCCCATTTTCGCACGGCACGTGCGGGGCGCTGGCACAGGACGCACTGGGCTGTGTATGCGCACTGGCGACACAGTGCGTATCTCTGCATACCTTGGTTCCTCAATGAACACACGTTCCTTTTGTTGCCTGACCAGCTCCTCTCTCTGTGCATCCACTACTTCCTTCTCCCTACGGGCCTCCTGCAGCGCCTCCTCTTGAAGGGAGTTCTCCTGCTCTAACCTCGCCATCAGCCCCCGTAACGTGGTGGCCTCCTCTCTTAAACTGCTGATCCGCAGGTCTTGGAGGACCACTAAAATAGCGGCCTCCTCCTCTACAGTCAGCCCTTTCACGGCCTCCTGCTGCCTCGTCGTCCACCCCGTGTGCCCCCCCAATTTTTTTTCTTGGGGCTGCTTCTCGGGCTTTCTTCGTGACCGAGTCCTTTTAAGTTGCCGTTTCTCCTCCCAAGGAAGGTGATCCATCCCATTCTGGATCTCTTCCCATGTCCATGATCCCTTACCATTTAATATCTCCTCCCAAGTCCATGATTTCTGCTCCTCCTGGGTACGCTTGTTTGGTCCTTGTTTGGTGGGATCTTCTGTCACGATCGTTGAGAGACGGGTCAGACCAAGGTGCAGCGTGGTATGCGTACATGTTTATTAAGACGAATAAACACTTGACAAAATAACAAGAAACCGTGAAGTCCTATGGGCTATACACACAACAAGCCTAACAGGAACACAAACAAGATCCCACAACTAAGGTAGGCAACCAGGCTACCTAAGTATGATCCTCAATCAGAGACAACGAGCGACAGCTGCCTCTGATTGGGAATCACACCCGGCCAAACATAGAAATATAAAACTAGATCTAAACATAGATATACAATCACATAGATCTCAACTGAAACTCACACCCTGACCCAACCAACAAGAGTTCTCTAGATCAGGGCGTGACACTATTTTACACCTAGGGTTACTATAAATGATTTTAACACATTTTATAAGAGATTCTCCAAAATTGAAATGCTCCAGGCATTTATATATAAACACCAGTCGTACTTTATCAAATGCCTTTTCAAAGTCTGCTATGAATAGCAGGCCTGGTTTCCCAGATTATTTCATAGTGTTCTATTGTTTCCAGTACTTGCCTTATATTATATCCAATGTATCGTCCATGTACAAAACCTGTCTGATTAGAATGAATAATGTCCGACAATACCTTTTTAATTCTATGCGCTATACATTTTGCTAGAATTTTTGCATCACAACACTGACGTGTAAGGGGCCTCCAATTTTTTTAATGGACTGGATCTTTATATTTCCCACTTGTATCCTGTTTCAGTAATAATGAAATCAGACCTTCTTCTTGAGTGTCTGATAATCTTCCATTTACATAGGAGTGGTTAAAACATGCTAATAACGGTCCTCTGAGTATTTCAAAAAAGGTTTGTTATACCTCGACTGGTATGCCATCCAACCCTGGAGTTTTCCCGGACTTAAAGTCATTAATTGCATCCAGATGTTCCTCCTTTGTAATTTCACCTTCACATGAGTCTTTCTGTATGGCTGTTAATTTTACATTATCAATAGAAAAAAAATCCCTACAATTAGCTTCAGTTAGAGGAGAAGTACTTTACTTCCTCCTTCTAAATATAATTTGTTGAATCATGGGTGACTCCATCATTTGTAACCAGTTTCAGTAAATTATTTTTGGTAGCATTTCTATGTTGAAGATAAAAAAAATAATTTGGTGCATTTTTCCCCATATTCCATCCAGTTTGCTTTATTTTTATAATATATTACACTTGATCTTTCTTGAATAAGTTTCTCAATTTCTTTTTGTTTTTCCTCTAATTTATTCTGAGCCTCTTTGTTACAGTTTTTATTGCTATCTATCTGTTCTGTTAGACCTATTTCCTTTGTTAGTATGGACTCTTTTGACCTAAATTGCTTTTGTTTTTGAGATGAGTACTGAATTGCATGGCCTCTAAAGGCACATTTAAAAGTGTCCCATACAATAAGGGGATTTGCTGTACCTATGTTATGTCGGAAAAAGTCAGTTATAAATTACTCTGTCCTAGTTAAAAACAAGTTATCATCCAATAGGCTTTGATTAAATGTCCAACATCCTCGCCCACGTTGAAATTCAGTAAGAGTAATGTATATGCCAATTATACGTTTCAGAACTTTTAGTTAAAATTGTGTAGAACAGATATGACTGTTATGTAGAATAGACTAGAGGATCATGTCAGCTCTATTAGAGTGAGTGTTTCTAGCTTGAGGGTCAGTGAGGTGGCCCATCCTTTGTATTGTTTGTGGGAATCGCATCTCACGCATGACTGTGGGATTATTTAGGATGATGGGACAGTATTGTGACAGCTTTGTGCGTGCACACACAGACAAACACATACACATGCATACGTACACAACCATATTCTCACACCTTCACTCAAATGAACACAAACACGCACATCCTTCCTGATTGTGATTGCTATTCAGCAGTGTGTCCAGTAAGATCATAGACTTTGATCACAGCTTTGTTTTGTTGTTGTTGTTGTTGGTGGTGGTGGTGGTGGTGGTGGTGTGTGTGTATGTGTGTGTGCTACATGTTGCATAACTAGAAGATAAATACAGTGGACATAGAATATGACAGGACTCGAGGGTGTGTGTGCTAACCAGAACAGAGAATACATTCAGCCTAACCCAGGGCTAAGAACGTCCCATGGCTAAGCATAGCTGCGATAAGTAGGTTGAATTGAAATAATTTTGCCAAAAATAAAACTATATATATATTTTTCACAAAATTATATTACTCCTGTCTGAACAGACATAATTAAAATCATTCAAAATACTACACCAGAGAGCATAATTTAGCCACAGAGGATCAATAGCTTCAAAAAAATAGCTGTGATTTAAGTTTTATCACAAGCACTTGGGCAGTGTGCGCACCAAATATAGAACAGCTTGTTAAGTTGTGGCCATAGACATATAATCCATAGAAGGATTTTGGAACCTCTAACCCTGTTAAACTCATGGGTACACTAGCAATGACTGCCAGTCCTGACTTGAATGGGAACTGCCATCTATGGATTATATTTCTATGGTTGGTTGCAGCTGTCAGTTTGCCTTTTGCTAATTTTAAAATACAATCACGAGAAACATTTACCGTTTGGAAAGAAAATGCCTACTGCTGAAAATAGAATACTAATCTGTCTGTAGAAGAGCTAAACAACTTTTTTAGCGATTCTGAGCGAACAGCACAGTTTTTTAAGGTAGCCTATCTTGAGATTGCATCGGCCATCACCGGTGAGTAGCCTAGGCTTGGTTTTTGCTCTGACATGCACTGTCAACTGTGGGACCTTAGGAAGGTGTTCAGGGTACATTTATGCCACCACCTTTGATGCATGTAACTCTATGTCAATATGAGCGAGTGTGGAATTGAATCCCCGTCCCGCCACTATTTCCGCATACAACCTTCTCTCTGTATTACAGAAGAAAAAAAACATGTGCTTCAGGGCACAAGTGTGAGACGCCTGGGTTAACGTTTATCCCTGGGTGAACAAATGCCTTTCTGCAAGGAGGGTAAGCTTGCCCTTGGACAGTTTTAGCCTGGGTTATAGAGAGGGCTAAGGAGGTGCAGTCTGAAAAGCCCTAGAGGCAGAGAGCGCGAGAGAGAGAGAACGAGCACAGCAGCAGCCGCCTTGTGCAGCGAGTCTCCTTCAGTAGCCCACTCTGATGAGAAGATGTGTGTGTGTGCATGTAATACCTTTGGTCATGTGTCTTTCTCATTACAGTTCTCAATGATCTGGTGCGTTTCCATTAGTGATGCCAAACAGGAGGAGGAGCACCTCACACACCAATTACCATTGTCAATATACACACAACGTAGTGTGTGTGTGCAGGGGCGGCTCCAGGCATAAGCGGCCTAAGCTTTCGCTTAGGGTCCCAGGCCACTAGGCACCCCCCGACCCAAAATGTTTAATTATTTGTTTATTTCATTTTTTTAGGAACTCTGTCGGGATCTCAACTTACTGTTGAGAGTTAGAATAGTATAATACACAAGGTGCAAGTTCAATATTTGGTTGTGCATCAGCAATGTTTCTCTTGTTATGTCAGTCAATGACAGTCACTCATTTAGCCATGCCAGCTAACAATTTTTAGATTGGTAAATTAGTCTACCGACCGGTCACACAGGACACGTGCCCAGGTGCCCTAACCTCCAGGGGTCCCCCATTGATTTTGTTAGTCACTCTCACTCAGATATCATATGAACATGGCATAAGTCATGGCAAAATGTGTAGAATTGCAGGAAACTTGCTTTAAAACTGCACAAACATTTAATCTCTCCACCCAATGTCAAAATGGCTGGAATTGCAGGAAATCAGATGTAAAACTGCAAATTGATTCTCTCCGCCCCATAGCAAAATGTGTGGAATTGCAGGAAATGTGCTAAAATGTTGTGGAGCCGGCCCTGTGTGTGTGTGTGTGTGTGTGTGTGTGTGTGTGTGTGTACGTGCGTGCGTAATCACAGTATGTCAGTCATTATTGTCTCATCACAGACTCTGGTATCACCTATTTCACAGACATACATTACAGAGAGATCAGAGAGAGAGGGATGGAGGAAGACATTACAGAGAGATCAGAGAGAGCGGGATGGAGGGAGACATTACAGAGAGATCAGAGAGAGAGGGATGGAGGGAGACATTATAGACAGATCAGAGAGAGAGGGGTGGAGGGAGACATTACAGAGAGATCAGAGAGAGAGGGATGGAGGGAGACATTACAGAGAGATCAGAGAGAGAGGGGTGGAGGGAGACATTATAGACAGATCAGAGAGAGCGGGATGGAGGGAGACATTACAGAGAGATCAGAGAGAGAGGGATGGAGGGAGACATTATAGACAGATCAGAGAGAGAGGGGTGGAGGGAGACATTACAGAGAGATCAGAGAGAGAGGATGGAGGGAGACATTACAGAGAGATCAGAGAGAGAGGGATGGAGGGAGACATTACAGAGAGATCAGAGAGAGAGGGATGGAGGGAGACATTACAGAGAGATCAGAGAGAGAGGGGTGGAGGGAGACATTACAGAGAGATCAGAGAGAGAGGGATGGAGGGAGACATTACAGAGAGATCAGAGAGAGAGAGAGGGATGGAGGGAGACATTACAGAGAGATCAGAGAGAGAGGGATGGAGGGAGACATTATAGACAGATCAGAGAGAGAGGGATGGAGGGAGACATTACAGAGAGATCAGAGAGAGAGTGATGGAGGGAGACATTATGGACGGATCAGAGAGAGAGGGGTGGAGGGAGACATTACAGAGAGATCAGAGAGAGAGGGATGGAGGGAGACATTACAGAGAGATCAGAGAGAGAGGGATAGAGGGAGATATTATAGACAGATCAGAGAGAGAGGGATGGAGGGAGACATTACATAGAGATCAGAGAGAGAGGGATGGAGGGAGACATTACAGAGAGATCAGAGAGAGAGGGATGGAGGGAGACATTACAGAGAGATCAGAAAGAGAGAGAGGGATGGAGGGAGACATTACAGAGAGATCAGAGAGCGAGTGATGGAGGGAGACATTACAGAGAGATCAGAGAGAGAGGGATGGAGGGGAGACATTATAGACAGATCAGAGAGAGAGGGATGGAGGGAGACATTACAGAGAGATCAGAGAGAGAGGGATGGAGGGGAGACATTATAGACAGATCAGAGAGAGAGGGTGGAGGGAGACATTACAGAGAGATCAGAGAGAGAGGGGGTGGAGGGAGACATTACAGAGAGATCAGAGAGAGAGGGATGGAGGGAGACATTACAGAGAGATCAGAGAGAGAGGGGTGGAGGGGAGACATTACAGAGAGATCAGAGAGAGAGGGATGGAGGGAGACATTACAGAGAGATCAGAGAGAGAGAGAGGGATGGAGGGAGACATTACAGAGAGATCAGAGAGAGAGGGATGGAGGGAGACATTATAGACAGATCAGAGAGAGAGGGATGGAGGGAGACATTACAGAGAGATCAGAGAGAGAGGGATGGAGGGAGACATTATGGACGGATCAGAGAGAGAGGGGTGGAGGGAGACATTACAGAGAGATCAGAGAGAGAGGGATGGAGGGAGACATTACAGAGAGATCAGAGAGAGAGGGATGGAGGGAGACATTATAGACAGATCAGAGAGAGAGGGATGGAGGGAGACATTACAGAGAGATCAGAGAGCGAGGGATGGAGGGAGACATTACATAGAGATCAGAGAGAGAGGGATGGAGGGAGACATTACAGAGAGATCAGAGAGAGAGGGATGGAGGGAGACATTACAGAGAGATCAGAAAGAGAGAGAGGGATGGAGGGAGACATTACAGAGAGATCAGAGAGCGAGTGATGGAGGGAGACATTACAGAGAGATCAGAGAGAGAGGGATGGAGGGAGACATTATAGACAGATCAGAGAGAGAGGGATGGAGGGAGACATTACAGAGAGATCAGAGAGAGAGGGATGGAGGGAGACATTATAGACAGATCAGAGAGAGAGGGGTGGAGGGAGACATTACAGAGAGATCAGAGAGAGAGGGATGGAGGGAGACATTACAGAGAGATCAGAGAGAGAGGGATGGAGGGAGACATTACATAGAGATCAGAGAGAGAGGGATGGAGGGAGACATTACAGAGAGATCAGAGAGAGAGGGATGGAGGGAGACATTACAGAGAGATCAGAGAGAGAGGGATGGAGGGAGACATTACAGAGAGATCAGAAAGAGAGAGGGATGGAGAGAGACATTACAGAGAGATCAGAGAGAGGGATGGAGGGAGACATTACAGAGAGATCAGAGAGAGGGGGATGGAGGGAGACATTACAGAGAGATCAGAGAGAGAGGGATGGAGGGAGACATTACAGATAGATCAGAAAGAGAGAGAGGGATGGAGGGAGACATTACAGAGAGATCAGAAAGAGAGAGAGGGATGGAGGGAGACATTACAGAGAGATCAGAGAGCGAGGATGGAGGGAGACATTACAGAGAGATCAGAGAGAGAGGGATGGAGGGAGACATTATAGACAGATCAGAGAGAGAGGGATGGAGGGAGACATTACAGAGAGATCAGAGAGAGAGGGATGGAGGGAGACATTATAGACAGATCAGAGAGAGAGGGGTAGAGGGAGACATTACAGAGAGATCAGAGAGAGAGGGATGGAGGGATACATTACAGAGAGATCAGAGAGAGAGGGATGGAGGGAGACATTACAGAGAGATCAGAGAGAAAGGGATGGAGGGAGACATTACAGAGAGATCAGAGAGAGAGGGATGGAGGGAGACATTACAGAGAGATCAGAGAGAGAGGGATGGAGGGAGACATTACAGAGAGATCAGAGAGAGAGGGATGGAGGGAGACATTACAGAGAGATCAGAAAGAGAGAGAGGGATGGAGGGAGACATTACATAGAGATCAGAAAGAGAGAGAGGGATGGAGGGAGACATTACAGAGAGATCAGAGAGAGAGGGATGGAGGGAGACATTACAGAGAGATCAGAGAGAGAGGGATGGAGGGAGACATTATAGACAGATCAGAGAGAGAGGGATGGAGGGAGACATTACAGAGAGATCAGAGAGAGAGGGATGGAGGGAGACATTACAGAGAGATCAGAAAGAGAGAGAGGGATGGAGGGAGACATTACAGAGAGATCAGAAAGAGAGAGAGGGATGGAGGGAGACATTACATAGAGATCAGAAAGAGAGAGAGGGATGGAGGGAGACATTACAGAGAGATCAGAGAGTGAGGGATGGAGGGAGACATTACAGAGAGATCAGAGAGAGAGGGATGGAGGGAGACATTATAGACAGATCAGAGAGAGAGGGATGGAGGGAGACATTATAGACATATCAGAGAGAGAGAGGGGTGGAGGGAGACATTACAGAGAGATCAGAGAGAGAGGGATGGAGGGAGACATTACAGAGAGATCAGAGAGAGAGCGATGGAGGGAGACATTACAGAGAGATCAGAGAGAGAGGGATGGAGGGAGACATTACAGAGAAATCAGAGAGAGAGGGATGGAGGGAGACATTACAGAGAGATCAGAGAGAGAGGGATGGAGGGAGACATTACAGAGAGATCAGAGAGAGAGGGATTGAGGGAGACATTACAGAGAGATCAGAAAGAGAGAGAGGGATGGAGGGAGACATTACATAGAGATCAGAGAGCGAGGGATGGAGACATTACAGAGAGATCAGAGAGAGAGGGATGGAGGGAGACATTATAGACAGATCAGAGAGAGAGGGATGGAGGGAGACATTACAGAGAGATCAGAGAGAGAGGGATGGAGGGAGACATTACAGACAGATCAGAGAGAGAGGGGTGGAGGGAGACATTACAGAGAGATCAGAGAGAGAGGGATGGAGGGAGACATTACAGAGAGATCAGAGAGAGAGGGATGGAGGGAGACATTACATAGAGATCAGAGAGAGAGGGATGGAGGGAGAGATCAGAGAGAGAGGGATGGAGGGAGACATTACAGAGACATCAGAGAGAGAGGGATGGAGGGAGACATTACAGAGATATCAGAGAGCGAGGGATGGAGGGAGACATTACAGAGAGATCAGAGAGAGAGGGATGGAGGGAGACATTATAGACAGATCAGAGAGAGAGGGATGGAGGGAGACATTACAGAGAGATCAGAGAGCGAGGGATGGAGGGAGACATTACAGAGAGATCAGAGAGAGAGGGATGGAGGGAGACATTATAGACAGATCAGAGAGAGAGGGATGGAGGGAGACATTACAGAGAGATCAGAGAGAGAGGGATGGAGGGAGACATTACAGAGAGATCAGAAAGAGAGAGAGGGATGGAGGGAGACATTACAGAGAGATCAGAAAGAGAGAGAGGGATGGAGGGAGACATTACATAGAGATCAGAAAGAGAGAGAGGGATGGAGGGAGACATTACAGAGAGATCAGAGAGCGAGGGATGGAGGGAGACATTACAGAGAGATCAGAGAGAGAGGGATGGAGGGAGACATTATAGACAGATCAGAGAGAGAGGGATGGAGGGAGACATTATAGACAGATCAGAGAGAGAGAGGGGTGGAGGTAGACATTACAGAGAGATCAGAGAGAGAGGGATGGAGGGAGACATTACAGAGAGATCAGAGAGAGAGGGATGGAGGGAGACATTACAGAGAAATCAGAGAGAGAGGGATGGAGGGAGACATTACAGAGAAATCAGAGAGAGAGGGATGGAGGGAGACATTACAGAGAGATCAGAGAGAGAGGGATGGAGGGAGACATTACAGAGAGATCAGAGAGAGAGGGATTGAGGGAGACATTACAGAGAGATCAGAAAGAGAGAGAGGGATGGAGGGAGACCTTACATAGAGATCAGAGAGCGAGGGATGGAGGGAGACATTATAGACAGATCAGAGAGAGAGGGATGGAGGGAGACATTACAGAGAGATCAGAGAGAGAGGGATGGAGGGAGACATTACAGAGAGATCAGAAAGAGAGAGAGGGATGGAGGGAGACCTTACAGAGAGATCAGAGAGAGAGAGATGGAGGGAGACATTATAGACAGATCAGAGAGAGAGGGATGGAGGGAGACATTACAGAGAGATCAGAGAGAGAGGGATGGAGGGAGACATTACAGACAGATCAGAGAGAGAGGGGGTGGAGGGAGACATTACAGAGAGATCAGATAGAGAGGGATGGAGGGAGACATTACAGAGAGATCAGAGAGAGAGGGATGGAGGGAGACATTACATAGAGATCAGAGAGAGAGGGATGGAGGAGACATTACAGAGAAATCAGAGAGAGAGGATGGAGGGAGACATTACAGAGAGATCAGAGAGAGAGGGATGGAGGGAGACATTACAGAGAGATCAGAGAGAGAGGGATTGAGGGAGACATTACAGAGAGATCAGAAAGAGAGAGAGGGATGGAGGGAGACATTACATAGAGATCAGAGAGCGAGGGATGGAGGGAGACATTACAGAGAGATCAGAGAGAGAGGGATGGAGGGAGACATTATAGACAGATCAGAGAGAGAGGGATGGAGGGAGACATTACAGAGAGATCAGAGAGAGAGGGATGGAGGGAGACATTACAGACAGATCAGAGAGAGAGGGGTGGAGGGAGACATTACAGAGAGATCAGAGAGAGAGGGATGGAGGGAGACATTACAGAGAGATCAGAGAGAGAGAGAGGGATGGAGGGAGACATTACATAGAGATCAGAGAGAGAGGGATGGAGGGAGAGATCAGAGAGAGAGGGATGGAGGGAGACATTACAGAGACATCAGAGAGAGAGGGATGGAGGGAGACATTACAGAGAGATCAGAGAGCGAGGGATGGAGGGAGACATTACAGAGAGATCAGAGAGAGAGGGATGGAGGGAGACATTATAGACAGATCAGAGAGAGAGGGATGGAGGGAGACATTACAGAGAGATCAGAGAGCGAGGGATGGAGGGAGACATTACAGAGAGATCAGAGAGAGAGGGATGGAGGGAGACATTATAGACAGATCAGAGAGAGAGGGATGGAGGGAGACATTACAGAGAGATCAGAGAGAGAGGGATGGAGGGAGACATTACAGAGAGATCAGAAAGAGAGAGAGGGATGGAGGGAGACATTACAGAGAGATCAGAAAGAGAGAGAGGGATGGAGGGAGACATTACATAGAGATCAGAAAGAGAGAGAGGGATGGAGGGAGACATTACAGAGAGATCAGAGAGCGAGGGATGGAGGGAGACATTACAGAGAGATCAGAGAGAGAGGGATGGAGGGAGACATTATAGACAGATCAGAGAGAGAGGGATGGAGGGAGACATTATAGACATATCAGAGAGAGAGAGGGGTGGAGGGAGACATTACAGAGAGATCAGAGAGAGAGGGATGGAGGGAGACATTACAGAGAGATCAGAGAGAGAGGGATGGAGGGAGACATTACATTGAAATCAGAGAGAGAGGGATGGAGGGAGACATTACAGAGAGATCAGAGAGAGAGGGATGGAGGGAGACATTACAGAGAGATCAGAGAGAGAGGGATTGAGGGAGACATTACAGAGAGATCAGAAAGAGAGAGAGGGATGGAGGGAGACCTTACATAGAGATCAGAGAGCGAGGGATGGAGGGAGACATTACAGAGAGATCAGAGAGAGAGAGATGGAGGGAGACATTATAGACAGATCAGAGAGAGAGGGATGGAGGGAGACATTACAGAGAGATCAGAGAGAGAGGGATGGAGGGAGACATTACAGACAGATCAGAGAGAGAGGGGTGGAGGGAGACATTACAGAGAGATCAGAGGGAGAGGGATGGAGGGAGACATTACAGAGAGATCAGAGAGAGAGGGATGGAGGGAGACATTACATAGAGATCAGAGAGAGAGGGATGGAGGGAGAGATCAGAGAGAGAGGGATGGAGGGAGACATTACAGAGACATCAGAGAGAGAGGGATGGAGGGAGACATTACAGAGAGATCAGAGAGAGAGGGATGGAGGGAGACATTACAGAGAGATCAGAGAGAGAGGGATGGAGGGAGACATTACAGAGAGATCAGAGAGAGAGGGATGGAGGGAGACATTACAGAGAGATCAGAGAGAGAAGGGTGGAGGGAGAAATGGCAAAGAAGGAGGGAGAGAGAGATGGTGGTGGAAAGGAGGGAGAGGGAGGGAGACAGGGATGGGAGAGAAGAAGGAGGGATGGACAGAAGGAGTGGGAAGAACAGGAGGAGAAGGAGGGAGGGAGGAAGGGAGGGATAATTACACGTCACAACACAGTGACCTTGGGCTCATATCACAGACACAGAGGAAACGGGGGGCACTGTTTACTGACATCAAAAAAAAAAAAAAAAGATCCTTATGACTCACACACAGTACAACACTCTGACTGTACCACTGTGTGTTTGATAAAGAAATGTCTGAATATGAATATGATGAAACAGACAGTGTGTGTGTGTTATAATTACACAAAAATAGTCCCCAAAAATATGACGGTGTTAAGTAAATATTTTATTTACTTTAATTCAGCACCGCTAGAGCAATTCAGCACCACTGGAGCGGACCACGACACAATCGAGAATCCCTGAAGATAAATCCAGGAGAGCCAGAAAGTAAGAAGCCTCCCCTACGAATTTGCTCACTTGCTAGCTTGATTCAGCCATACTGACTTTTTCAAACCAAACTTTAGATTTAAATTGCAACTAAAAGGAAATAGACCTCTCCATTGTTTCTCTGCCACATGTGTAGCATAAGCGCGGACAGAGCAGACACACATCATATCAGCGGTAAGGGTTAGTTCGACAGCAGCGTGGTGTGTGTGTGTGTGTGTGTGTGTGTGTGTCTATCTGGGTTGAACTGACAGTTAGCCTAAGGCAGTCCTATCAGAGATGGACTTTACATAACAGCTGAGTCACACAGGATACATTTTTTATGTTCTGAGGTGTGTGTGTGTGTTTATCTGTGTGTGTGTGTGTGTGTGTGTGCACGTGTGTGTGTGTGTCAATGTCGGTGTCGGTGTGTCGGTGTGTGTGTGTGTGCGTGCACTCTGAGCTGCTCTGTGTGTGTGTAAGATGAGGAGGGAGATGGGATGGATGGCCTGTGTATGTGGCACTGAGTCCCACTGAGCCCTTTCCTGCTCTACTTTCTCGGACTGTCATTCTAGAGCAACACACACACACACACCTGTCTTTCACAAGGCAATCATGGACAAAGATTTGAACAGAAGGCCACAGAGCCATCAGTGTATCATTGGCTGTTCTCTCCTCTCCCTGTCAGACACAGGGGAAATGCTGCTTCAGGAGTGTCTCAGACAAAGTTTTTTGTCTGTCTGAAAGAATACACTATGGACGTTTTGTCTGTCTGAAAAGGTTTGCTAAGGTCCTCCTTCCATTGAAAATGACTGATTTACAGAAGTTCAAAAACGGATACATTTTTCGCATTTGTAATGATGATTCAGTGGAACACATCTCCCAATTTGCAGACTGGATGGATTACCATCCATTATGAGATACATATAGCCAATGCATGACATACCGCTTGATTAGAGTATTGGACACATTTGATACACTACATGACCAAAAGTATGTGGACACCTGCTCGTCGAACATCTCATTTCAAAATCATGGACCTTAATATGGAGTTGCGGGAACTTGCTTCCATTTAGCCACAAGAGCATTAGTGAGGTTGGGCACTGATGTTGGGCGATTAGGCCTGGCTCGCAGTCGGCATTCCAATTAATCCCAAAGGTGTTCAATGGGGTTGAGGTCAGGGCTCTGTGCAGGCCAGTCAAGTTCTTCTACACCGATCTCGACAAACCATTTCTGTATGGACCTCGCTTTGTGCACAGGGGCATTGTCATGCTGAAACAGGAAAGGGCCTTCCCCAAACTGTTGCCACAAAGTTGGAAGCACAGAATCGTCGAGAATATAATTGTATGCTGTAGCGTTAAGATTTCCCTTCACTGGAACTAAGGGGCCTAGCCCAAACAATGAAAAACAGCCCCAGACCATTATTCCTCCTCCACCAAACTTTACAGTTGGCACCATGCATTGGGGCAGGTAGTGTTCTCATGGCATCCGCCAAACCCAAATTCGTCCGTCAGACTGCCAGATGGTGAAGCGTGATTCATCCCTCCAGAGAACACATTTCCACTGCTCCAGAGTCCAATGGCGGCGAGCTTTACACTACTCCAGCCGACGCTTGGCATTGCGAATGGTGATCTTAGCCATTTCATGAAGCTCTCGACAAACAGTTCTCGTGCAGACATTGCTTCCAGAGGCAGTTTGAAACTCGGTAGTGAGTGTTGCATCTGAGGACAGATGATTTTTACTCGCTATACCCTTCAGCACTTGGCGGCCCCGTTCTATGAGCTTGTGTGGCCTACCACTTCGCGGCTGAGCCGTTGTTGCTCCTAGACGTTTCCACTTCACAATAACAGCACTTACAGTTGACCGGGACAGCTCTAGCGGGGCAGAAATTTGACTTGTTGGAAAGGTGGCATCCTATGACGGTGCCACGTTGAAAGTCACTGAGCTCTTCAGTAAGGCCATTCTCCTGCCAATGTTTGTCTATGGAGATTGCATGACTGTGTGCTCGATTTTATACACCTGTCAGTAACGGGTGTGACTGAAATAGCCAAATCCACTAATTTGAAGGGGTGTCCACATACTTTTGTACATATAGTATATATTAGACAGGCTTTGATAATTAAGCTGACATGAATGTCTGAGTAGCCTTCCTCTCTCTTCTCACGAGTACTGTGGAAAATATTCCCAGAGGAGGAAAGGAGGAGTTGCTCGGCAGGAAAAGGAGGAGGAAGACAGAGAACCTTTTAAAACTCCAGAACAGTAGAAGGATTCTTCTTGGGGATGTGTTTGACACGTGTGTCACAGGGGAGTCATTTGGTCTTCAGCTCTGGGACACTTCTCCTGTCAATCTGCTCTCCGTCTGTTTCTCTCTCTCTCTCTCTCTCTCTCTCTCTCTCTCTCTCTCTCTCTCTCTCTCTCTCTCTCTCTCTTGCTGTGTGTGTGTGTGTGTGTGTGTGTGTGTGTAAGATAGTGTGTTTCTAGGTTGATGGTCAGTGAAGCGGTCCATCCTTGTGTATGTGTAGATCATATGGACTAAGGCTAAGTATGTGTCACACAGGTAGATGACATTAGGGAACAGATGTCTCTACATTACTAACACTTTAGGTTATGGTATGTGAGACAGTTTGAAATATGAAGAAAATAAATACACAAAAAACAAAGTTCAACAGGTTCCTTTCCTTTATACAGATGAGCTTCCACATAGACAGTGTTCTGACTGGGCTTCCACATAGACAGTGCTCTGACTGGGCTTCCACATAGACAGTGTTCTGACTGGGCTTACACATAGACAGTGCTCTGACTGGGCTTCCACATAGACAGTGTTCTGACTGGGCTTCCACATAGACAGTGTTCTGACTGGGCTTACACATAGACAGTGTTCTTACTGGGCTTCCACATAGACAGTGTTCTGACTGGGCTTACACATAGACAGTGTTCTTACTGGGCTTCCACATAGACAGTGTTCTGACTGGGCTTCCACATAGACAGTGTTCTGACTGGGCTTCCACATAGACAGTGTTCTGACTGGGCTTACACATAGACAGTGCTCTGACTGGGCTTCCACATAGACAGCGTTCTAACTGGGTTTCCACATAGACAGTGCTCTGACTGGGCTTCCACATAGACAGCGTTCTAACTAGGTTTCCACATAGACAGTGCTCTGACTGGGCTATGAGTGAAGTGATTGATGTTGGGTGTTTAGAAAATGTTCTGGAATCAGGCCAGTCAACCTTTCATTGCCATTGTCTAGATTAGGGTTGAATATTTTCCCGGTATTTTAGAAAATCTTCCATCCCAAGAATAAAAAACTTTTCTCCCAGGTAACCCGGTATTTCCTGCCAAAACCGGAAGTGTCATTCAAAAGCATTATAAAGCATATAAATATGTCAGGAGCATTGATCAGCATGAAAATTCAAACCTGATGCTGCCTGAGTCTGATGAGCCATATATTAAATACATTTTATGAGCCCTACATTAACGACATTTAATGAGCCCAAGCCCAAAAAAGCCCAAATGATTGTTCCTCCAATACATATATGATAGGCTACTGCACATTACGCATGACAGAAAAACATAAAAGCCCATAGATGTAGCTAGCTATATGTTCTCTATGGTAAATAAATGAAACTAGCTCCAGTAGGCTAATCTTTTTTAGTGTGAACTGTATTACTGTACTGTATTATACTGTATTGTATGGACTGGAATTACGCACAACATTCAAACCATGATAAAGCAGAATAGAACATGTGATTCTGGTGCAGCACATGCGGACAACAAAGTTACGAGTATAGGCTAGCGAATTTGATTATTATTTAAAAATATATATAATAGGGCCTATTTGTATAATTAGTAGGCTGACACATATATCTCCCCTACTTTTATTAGCCTATGTCCTCTTTCTCTCTCTATTGTTTCTTTATTCCTTCCTCTCTTTCAACAGTTTAATGAAATAAGTTTAATTGTCCTTATCTTCATCATTCTAATGACATCCTTGAATAATATAGGACTAGAATTAGATGCAGAAGGTTTTCACTTCTCTTCACAGAAGATTGATTGAACGGTTATGGGTCTGAATAACTGCTATAGCCTACCCCCATCCGCATTCGCTCTTCTTTCAAACTACCCGTGAGTTCTACTGGCTGCTGTATTTAACATTCAGCAAAAAAGAGCTTGGGTCCCTCTTTGAATAGTCTATTGGTATAAGAAATGCAACAACAAAAAAAGTAGGCAAGCAAGCTATTTTAGTCTAGCTTTTCCTGCATGGGACTCCAAGAGCTAAGGAGCGTTTTTTAAGGAGCGGCCAGCGAAGAACAGGTGCTTGCATATTGTGCAAGAGACAGATGCTATAAGTTAGAAGCTTATTATGCATAACCCATTAGTAATGAGCTAAATATAAGGCTAATACTGCATTGAATGTATTACCTGAAAGAGAAAGACTGTGAGAGTGCTCACATGTGCACTGATTTAAAGCAACGATATTCGAGTGGTAGGCTGTTTTAATACTCTGCAGCTGCAATTAGAAAAATCATCATCTTTACAATTAACAAACAAGGTGACCCCCGAAAGCGAGATGGAGATGTGTAAATTAGATTACTTTATATTACTGTAGCATAGGCTATGCTGCTGTAACGATCCCGGCTGTCTGAGTCGGGTCCTGTCTGGTGACTAGTGTTCCTGTTCGTAATCGCCAGTTTCCCGAGGGTTCGGGAACGCTCCGGGGAGCGCTCTTGTTTTCCGCACCTGCATCCCATCAGCAATCTGCACACCTGGTCCTGATCATCACCCTTCTTAGGCTCTGGCCGAACATCCAGTTCCTGCCGGATCGTTAGCTATGAACAGTATGTTTGTCAGCGTATCAGCCTCTGAGCCATTAGTGTTAGTTTTGTTGTTTTGCACTTTGTGACTTGCTGTGTACTGACCTCCGTTTTTGTTCTGTCTGCAGTCTCTCACCCGGAACCTTCACCCAACCTCTGCCTGATGGTCGGCGGCTGCCCGAGCCAGTACCGGACCAACCACTGCACCCTCAACAACCCATCCACGCCACCCGCTCTGTTCCCTGGATTATTCAGCCTCACTCGGAATCTATTAAATAAACACTCACCTTTCTCTCAACGTACCTTGTCCTGGTCTGCTTCTGGGTTCTGGCATAGTAAACCGTGACAGAACGATCCGGCCAGTAATGAACCCAGCGGACCTGGACTCTGTTCGCCATGCTATTACCCAGCAGGAGAAGATGTTGGGCCATCATAGCACGGTACTACAGGAGATCGCGTTGTCAGTTCGGAACCTTTCTACCGGTCTGACGGAGGTCCAGAACCAACGTAAGTGTCCGGTGGAGGATCCACTACCGGTTTCACCCATCTCGCCTGCCGCTTCTGAAGCTGTGTCCATCCGTGAGCCCAAGGTTCCGGCGCCGGATAAATATGAGGGGGAGCTGGGAAGATGCCGTTCCTTCCTTATGCAGTGTGGATTAGTGTTCGATCTACAGCCCTACTCTTATGCCACAGACAAGGCTAGGATAGCCTTTGTGATTGAAGTTGCTGCGTGGTCGAGCGCTGGAGTGGGCGTCAGCCGTTTGGGAACGACAGGATCCCTGCATGGCTTCATACCAGGGGTTCACGGCCGAGATGAGGAAGCTCTTCGACCATTCCGTCCGAGGAGGGACGCAGCTAGCGCCTGTTTCGCTTCGCCAAGGAACTCGCAGCGTGGCCGACTTCGTGATCGAGTTCAAGACGTTGGCTGTGGAGAGTGGGTGGAACGAGAGTCTCTGCAAAGCGGCCTTTTACCAGGGTCTGTCGGAGCAGCTCAAGGATGAGTTGATCTCCTATCCGGAGCCTAGTGACCTGGACAGCTTGGTAGCCTTGTCTATTCGGGTGGATAATCGAGTTCGAGAGCGAAGGAGGGAGAAGCAATGGGGTCCGTCCAATCGATCAGCTTCTCAGTTCCCAGTCGGGTCGGGTGGTGGACCAGAACACGTCGATCATTCTCCACCACAATGGATTAGTGGAGAGGTTCTCTCTCCCGATTCTGAACCCATGCAAGTGGGGCGCGCACGGGGTTAACCAAGGAGGAGCGTCAACATAGACGTAAGACCAACTGCTGTCTCTACTGTGGTAGCTCGGGACATTACATCTCCACTTGTTCCCGGCGGTCGTCAAACTGCCCGGCTCGCTAAAGTTGGGAGGACTTTTAGCGAGCCAGTTTCAACCTCTCAGTACCTCTGTCAGACCCCGTTTCCCGGCTACCCTTGTGAACAGGAATCAGAGCTTAGCGCTTAACGCTTTTATCGATTCAGGTGCCGATGGAAGCTTTCTTGATGCCGAGTTGGTGGAACAGCTGGGGCTTTCCAGGAGCAATTGCCGGAAGCCATTGAAGCGACCACTCTGAACGGCAGTAGTCTGGCACGTATCACGATGAGGACTGAACCGGTTAAGATGCGGTTGTCGGGGAATCATTCTGAGATGATTTCATTCTTCATTCTGCCGTCTTCCCATGTTCCTCTGGTCCTTGGATACCCCTGGCTGAAGGAACACAATCCCACGTTCGATTGGGTGACGGGCAAGGTAACGAGTTGGAGCCTTGATTGTCATGCTAACTGTCTCAAGACTGCCTGCCCCCATTCGGTTCCCAGTCAGGTGATTGAGGCTAAACCCCCAGATTTGTCCCTGGTTCCCGAGACATATCACGATTTGGGGAAGTTTTCAGTAAGCAGAAGGCTCTGTCACTCCCTCCCCACCGACCATATGATTGTGCCATCAACCTGGTCCCTGGAGCTGTCTACCCCAAGGGAAGGTTATACAGTATCTCCCGACCTGAACGTGAGGCGTTGGAGACCTACATCAAGGAGTCCCTAGCTGCTGGTCTCGTTCGTCCCTCGTCATCACCCCTGGGGGCAGGATTCTTCTTTGTGGGTAAGAAGGATGGCTCTCTTCGACCGTGTATTGATTATCGGGGTTGAATGACATCACGGTCAAGAACAAGTATCCCCTGCCCTTGATGAGTTCTGCCTTCGACTCCTTACAGGGTGCTACGGTGTTCACCAAGCTAGACCTACGCAATGCGTATCACCTGGTCCGGATCAGAGAGGGGGACGAGTGGTTGGCGGGTTTCAATACACCGATGGGTCACTTGAGTATCAGGTGATGCCGTTTGGACTGACCAATGCTCCAGCGGTATTCCAGAGTATGGTGAAACGACGTCCTGAGAGATATGATCGGTCTCTTTGTGTTTGTTTACCTGGATGACATTCTGATCTTCTCGAAGGAACCTTCCGACCACGTCCAGCATGTCCGGCAGGTTCTGCAGCGATTGTTGGAGAATCGCCTGTTCGTGAAGGCCGAGAAGTGCGAGTTTCACGCCCACACGACATCCTTTCTCGGGTACATCATCTCCAGGGGAGAGATTAGGATGGACCAGGAGAAGGTTAGAGCGGTTCTGGAATGGGCCCAGCCCGGTCCGAGATTGCAACTCCAGAGATTTTTGGGGTTTGCGAATTTCTACCGCAGATTCATCCGGGATTATAGCCGTGTGGCCGCTCCGTTAACTGCCTTGACTTCCAGTATCAGGACCTTCAAGTGGAATCCGGAGGCGGATCGAAGCGTTTCTGGATTTGAAGAGGCGATTCACCAACGCACCGATTCTCTCTCAACCGGACACGGCCCGTCAGTTCGTCGTTGAAGTGGACGCGTCTGATGTGGGAGTTGGCGCCATCCTGTCGCAGCGATGCTCCACGGACAGTAAACTCCATCCCTCGCCTACTACTCTCGTCGCCTTTCGCCTGCGGAGAGGAATTACGATGTGGGTAACCGGGAGCTTCTCGCGGTGAAACTTGCCTTGGAGGAGTGGCGCCACTGGTTGGAGGCGGAGCAACCGTTTGTGTCTGGACTGACCACAAGAATCTTGCTTACGTGCAATCGGCTAACGTCTCAACTCCCGTCAGGCCAGGTGGGCGTTGTTTTTCGGACGATTCAAGTTTGCCCTGACGTTCCGACCTGGATCTAAGAACGGCAAGGCGGACGCCTTGTCCCCGGATGTTCTCCAAGACGGAGGAGAGTGGGTCCAAGACCGAGACAATCCTCCCCCGGAACTGCGTCGTGGGAGCAGTTATGTGGAAGATTGAGGAGGAGGTGCTGGCGGCCCTTCGGACTCAGCCCGGTCCCGTAACGGTCCACCCGGTCGGTTGTTTGTGCCTGAGTCGGTTCGTCCTGCTGTCCTCAAATGGTCCCACGCCAGCAAGATGGCTTGTCACCCTGGCGTGGCTCGGACAATGGCGTTTCTTCGCAGGCGTTTTTGGTGGCCTGCCATGGCCGAGGATACTCGGGGTTTTGTTGCTGCCTGTCCAGTGTGTGCGCAGAATAAGAGTACCAATCGGCCCAGCTCTGGACTACTTCACCCCCTTCCTATTCCCCGGCGACCATGGTCGCATCTGGCCCTGGACTTCGTCACTGGGTTGCCCGCTTCTGAGGGAACACGGTCGTTCTGACTATCGTGGACAGATTCAGCAAGTTCGCCCACTTTGTGCCAATTGCCAAGCTTCCCTCTGCCTCGGAGACGTCCGAGATCCTGGTTAGGGAGGTTTTCAGGGTCCACGGTTTGCCCAGTGATATCGTTTCCGACCGTGGCCCTCAGTTTACCTCTGCTGTCTGGAAGTCCTTCTGTTTGGCCATTGGAGCTACAGTCAGTCTCACATCTGGTTTTCACCCCCAATCCAATGGTCAGGCGGAGAGAGCCAACCAGAAGATGGAATCCACGCTACGCTGTCTGGTCTCTTCCAACCCCACCTCCTGGGTCTCTCAGTTGCCTTGGGTTGAGTATGCCCACAATACTCTTCCTACATCTGCCACTGGGATGTCTCCCTTCCAGTGCTTGTATGGCTACCAACCTCCCCTGTTTCCTTCTCAGGAGAAGGAGCTCTCAGTGCCTTCGGTTCAGGCCCATATTCGTCGTTGCCACCGGACCTGGCATCGGGCCAGAAAGGCACTCCTTGGAGTTTCGGACCGGTATCAGCTCCAGGCGAATCGTCGCCGGATCCCCGCTCCCACCTATACCATCGGAGATAGGGTTTGGTTGGCCACACGGGATCTTCCGTTACGGACTGAGTCTAGGAAGTTGTTACCGAAGTTCATTGGTCCGTTTGTGGTGGAGAAGGTGATCAATCCAGTGGCAGTTCGACTCAAACTACCGAGGACGCTCAGAGTCCATCCCACCTTTCATGTCTCCTGCCTCAAGCCTGTCTTCCTCAGTCCTCTGTTGCCTCCTCCGCCTCCTCCTCCTCCTCCTCGGATGATCGGAGGTGGTCCTGCCTACACGGTGCGGCGCATCATGGATTCCAGACGGCGGGGCCGGGTTTCCAGTATCTCGTGGACTGGGAGGGGTATGGCCCTGAGGAGAGGAGTTGGATTCCGCGGCGACAGGTCCTAGATGCGGACCTCATCAGTGACTTCTACCGCCTCCATCCTGGCGCTCCGGGAGTCCGCCCGGTGGCGTTCGTCGGAGGGGGTACTGTAACGATCCCGGCTGTCTGAGTCGGGTCCTGTCTGGTGACTAGTGTTCCTGTTCGTATCGCCAGTTTCCCGAGGGTTCGGGGAACGCTCCGGGGAGCGC
The DNA here is from genome assembly GCF_020615455.1 of Coregonus clupeaformis. Classification (NCBI taxonomy): domain Eukaryota; kingdom Metazoa; phylum Chordata; class Actinopteri; order Salmoniformes; family Salmonidae; genus Coregonus; species Coregonus clupeaformis. Next base: position 40,966,834 of record NC_059214.1, on the reverse strand, counting down.
TCTTGTTTTCCGCACCTGCATCCCATCAGCAATCTGCACACCTGGTCCTGATCATCACCCTTCTTAGGCTCTGGCCGAACATCCAGTTCCTGCCGGATCGTTAGCTATGAACAGTATGTTTGTCAGCGTATCAGCCTCTGAGCCATTAGTGTTAGTTTTGTTGTTTTGCACTTTGTGACTTGCTGTGTACTGACCTCCGTTTTTGTTCTGTCTGCAGTCTCTCACCCGGAACCTTCACCCAACCTCTGCCTGATGGTCGGCGGCTGCCGAGCCAGTACCGGACCAACCACTGCACCCTCAACAACCCATCCACGCCACCCGCTCTGTTCCCTGGATTATTCAGCCTCACTCGGAATCTATTAAATAAACACTCACCTTTCTCTCAACGTACCTTGTCCTGGTCTGCTTCTGGGTTCTGGCATAGTAAACCGTGACAGCTGCAGCAAATGTAGGCCTACCTGTCACAAGAAAAAAAGTGACCATGATGAGATGATAGGTCTACATGCATTGTGAACTGCGCTCCATACTGAGATGGGCTGTCTGTCCCCACCCTGAGCGTTGATTCATCTTGCAGAGGCCGTAGAGAAGCCAGATTTAGACATTGCATATAATTTAACAGTTCCATTTCACGCCATGCTGTTCATATAAATAATGTATTATAATTTACCGGTTTCTCGCAGTTATTTATCCCGGGAAAAGGGAGTGGTTTAGGGTGGTAAATCCCGGTAAATCTCGGTAACCGGGTCCCCGACATTAAAACCTAGTCTAGACCACCCCCCTCCTAGTCTAGACCCCCCCAAAAAAAAAAAAACACACACAACACACACGCACACACATACATACGTTGTGTCCTTGATGTATCCTTCAGCCCCTCATGTTGGTATGTGGATGCTTTATTTGTTTCAGCCAGGCAGGAGAGAAGCTGTTATTCTGTCAGTCGGCTTCTACAGGTTCAGCTGGATCAGAACACTGTAGGACTGTTGATCTGTTGATCTATTGATCCTTTATTTAAGTATAGGGACAAATACAATGGATTTTCTACAGTCACATTGATTTAACAACAGTCAGTTGCATTGCACCATCACACTTTATCTTGCGGCTAATCCATCGTTTCCCCTGAACCACAACAGACAACAGTCGGGTTTTCGAGACTATGTCATGGTTACCATTAGGTCAACCACAGTGGGATAGATGTAATTCACTGAAACTCTTTCTCTCATTCTCTCTCTCTCTCTCTCTCTCTCTCTCTCTCTCTCTCTCTCTCTCTCTCTCTCTCTCTCTCTCTCTCTCTCTCTCTCTCTCTATCTCTGTCTGTCTCTGTCTCTCTCTCTCTCTCTCTCTCTCTCTCTCTCTCTCTCTCTCTCTCTCTCTCTCTCTCTCTCTCTCTCTCTCTCTCTCTCTCTCTCTCTGTCTGTCTGTCTGTCTGTCTGTCTGTCTGTCTCTCTCTCTCTCTCTCTCTCTCTCTCTCTCTCTCTCTCTCTCTCTCTCTCTCTCTCTCTCTCTCTCTCTCTCTCTCTCTCTCTCTCATACATTCACGCAAAGAGCGCCAAATGTCAGCTGAAGTCAAGGACGCCTATGCGTAAAAAGCAACATTGACTCGGCATGGCAATGATGATTAGCGGAATAAAGGGTAGAATAAATGGCACGCTCATCGTTATTCTTGATACAAAGTATTTGGCTGCAGTGTTGTAAAAGCATATATGATAGTAAAGATGAATGCCACACTGAAAGACAGTCGTATTTAGATGTTTTAATTGAGCAGCAGCAGAGGTCACAAACGAACGCGTTTCGGCAAAAGTCTAGGGAATACAGTACCAGCGACAAACATCAAATGATTGCTGCATGGCACAAGAAGAAATTGTCTTCTATAGGGGGGAGATTAATCCTGTTTGTTTGATCGTTTTCAATGTTAATGCCATTGCCAATGTCAGACCATAGGCTACCCTTAGAGACGAGATGAACTGAACATGAACTATGAAGCTCACATGCACACCCACGCGCGCACGCACGCACGCACGAGCACACACACACACACACACACACACTGTGATGATAGATCAGTATTGCTAATGCACGTCTTACATCCAAACGCCGGTTCCCGCGCAGCATGTCATCGTGCGCTAGTAACCAGGTAACGATTATAGTAGCCGCTACCTCTCCACAAAGACTGGAGAAGATAACATAACATTCCTGTAGGTGTTGACATTGTGTCACCTTATGTGATGGTGATGACACTGTGGTCACAGCGACACTACTGTTACTGTTATTGGGGGAGATTGCATGAATAAGACCCCAATAAACCAAAATGAAGACAAACTTATGCTCCTCGATTTGTATTGTGATTGGCCTAAAATGCTTTCCCTTCCTGACCTTCTTGCCCGGTCTCTCACAAAAAGAGGTTCTCAGCCTCAAGACATCTCTGGCAAATAAAGGTTAGATAAAAACGACCTTTCATTACGGACTGGAGGCGCCACCGGGAACCAGGTTATGTGCGGCACTGTTTCTGTTTCTGTTTTTGTCATGATACTGTATGTTAGAGAAAACACTTGTTTTGACACTTGAGCCACACACTCACACACACACACACACACACACATACACACACACACACGAGCGCGTAGAGCAGAGGATAAATGCTGACTTACCAGGGTGACCCTCTGTCAGACGGGTCTCTCTCCTCCGTTATTCGGTGGTGTTAATCAGATCAGATGCCGTGGTCGCAGTCCACGTCTCTACAGATGTACCAGAGGATCACATAGAGGATGAGGAGGATGGCGAAGATGAACAGAGCTACTAGAATAGCCTTGTTCACTGGAGAAAGCAACGACTGCATGACAGAGCTCATCGGCAGACAGTGTGTGACAGCACACTGTGTGTGTATGTGCGTGTGTGCGTGTATGTGCGTGTGTGTGTGTGTGTGTTTGTGCGTGCGTAAGGGTTTCTCTCTCTCTCTCTCTGTGTGTGTGTGTGTGTGTGTGTGTGTGTGTGTCTCCGAGTCCGCGCTGAGCGACGCAATGAATGACCACGTCTCAATAATACACTTCTCTGATCTCTGTCAGCATCAACTGTTGAGGATGGACGTGCGGACACACTCACTCACGCACTCACCTAAACACACACACACTCACACACGCAAACAGCTCGGGGCTTCCCTCCAAATGGTCCATCAATACCTGAGGGCTATTAAACCTAACGGTATCTGCATGTATGAAGTCCACAGTCAACAATACTAATAAATCCAATAATGAACATAGTGAAGGAGAAAGCATAAATAATAAATCCACTAAAATCCAGTAGAACCCAGTTGAATCGTTGGATCTCCAAGTTGCGCGCTGTTGCTGCTTTCTGTGAGTCACGAAAGAGAACGGTTGATTATTATTTATCTTGGTGAGGCGTGTGGTCAACTCCGTTAAAGGCGCCCGAAGGCAACCAGCAGGCAGCACACGCTGTGAGAGGCTTGATAATAATGATAATAATAACACGGTCCTGTCACGACTCGAGGCTATACCACATAATTATCTTTGGCTATACATTCTCTCTGTTAGTAGTAAATATAGGGCTGTATATTTACTATATCATATAGTTTTATAATGAATCACACAGTGAGGATACTTTTTGCATGCCAGCAAGAAGATTCGTTCATTTGAACATGATTAAGGTTTATTTCATAGAGCTATGTTATTCATTAGTATAGGCCTATATTTATAGATGTATTTGTATCATCATCGTCATCATCAGTTTGGTCATCAACATTAGCCTATTCAATTCATTGGAACAATTCGGATAAGCCGATAGCCTATCGGTTTGGCTACCATCAATAATTATCCACACTGAACAAAAATATAAATGCAACATGCAACAATTTCAAAGATTTTACTGAGTTACAGTTCATATAAGGAAATCAGTCAATTGAAATAAATTCATTAGGCCCTAATCTATGGATTTCACATGACTGGGAATATAGATTTGCATCTGTTGGTCACTGATACCTTTTAAAAAAAAGGTAGGGCCATGGATCAGTAAAACCAGTCAGTATCTGGGACCACCATTTGCCTCATGCAGCTCGACACATCTCTTTTGCATAGAGTTGATCAGGCTGTTGTATTGTGGCCAGTGGAATGTTGTCCCACTCCTTTTCAATGGCTATGTGAAGTTGCTGGACATTGGCGGGAACTGGAACATGCTGGCCTACATGTCGATCCAGAGCATCCCAAACCTGCTCAATGGGTGACATGTCTGGTGAGTATGCAGGCTATGGAAGAACTGGGACATTTTCAGCTTCCAGGAATTGTGTACAGATCCTTGCAACATGGGGCTGTGCATTATCATGCTGAAACATGAGGTGATGGCGGCGGATGAATAGCACGATAATGGGCCTCAGGATCTTGTTACGGTATCTCTGTGCATTCAAATTTCCAGCGATAAAATGCAATTTTGTTTGTTGTCCGTAGCTTATGCCTGCTCATACCATAACCCCACCTCCACCATGGGGCACTCTGGTCGCAACGTTGACATCAGCCAACCGCTCGCCCACACAACGTCATTCAGTCTGCCATCTGCCCGGTACAGATGAAACTAGGATTCATCCATGAAGAGCACACTTCTCCAGGGTGCCAGTGGCCATCGAAGGTGAACATTTGCCCACTGAAGTCGGTTATGACGCCGAACTGCTGTCAGGTCAAGACCCTGGTGAGGACTGCAAGCACGCAGATGAGCTCCCCTGAGACGGTTTCTGACAGTTTGTGCAGAAATTCTTCGGTTGTGCAAACCCACAGTTTCATCAGCTGTCCGGGTGGCTGGTCTCAGATGATCCCGCAGCTGAAGAAGCTGGATGTGGAGGTCCTGGGCTGGCGTGGTTACACGTGGTCTGCGGTTGTGAGGCTGGTTGGATGTACTGCCAGATTCTCTAAAATGACGTTGGAGGCGGCTTATGGTAGAGAAATTAACATTCAATTCTCTGGCAACAGGTCTGGTGGACATTCCTTCAGTCAGCATGCCAATTGCACTCTACCTCAAAACTTTAGACATCTTTGGCATTTTGTTGTGTGACAAAACTGCACATTTTAGAGTGGCCTTTTATTGTCCCGAGCACAAGGTGCACCTGTGTAATGATATTGCTGTTTAATCAGCTTCTTGATATGCCACACCTGTCCGGTGGATGGATTATCTTGGCAAAGGAGAAATGCTCACTAACATGGATGTAAACAAATTTGTGCCCAAAATTTGAGATAAATAAGCTTTTTGTGCGTATGGAAATTTTCTGGGATCTTTTATTTCAGCTAATGAAACATGGGACCAACCCTTTACATGTTGGGTTTATATTTTTGTTCAATGTAAATAGGATTTCTTATTTGCTATAAATAGAATACATAGAAAATCCATATAAATAAAACACAATGATCAGCATGGTGTCAGTTTGGGCTTCGTGGTGCGAACACATTCATCAGAATGTGACTCTTAATGACCATATTATAAGAGCGCGCACCAATTCAGTGTATTAATTAATCTCAGTACCATTATGAATCACTAGATGGCGACAACAGGCCATCCAGTTGCGCTTGTCTCACTCTCATAGAGGGATCATCACTACACAGATAGGCTACGTAGAGTTGGGCCACTGTGTGTGCGAGTATCTGTCCTGTGTCTATGGTTCAGCTTTATATTGTCTTTTTTTTTTCAAAGGTCACTGTACTGTTACAGTCCGATAATACTTTCTTCCACAAGGGACAAAATGACATATTTCTACTCACAAATAACATGAAATCGTATAAAGATTGCAAAGACAGTTATCAAATCCATAGTATGGTTAGTGCAGGCATATGATGAAAACAGATTTGCAATTACTCTATCACCTTCCATTCAACAGTTGCAACATACGTTCCCCTAGAAGCTCATGAGACGACTTCGCTGCCAGGCACGTGTTTATAGGGCAAGGTGTGGATGGAACAATACAGTTTCTGTTTGGGGCGGGGCTGGGAGAAAGACACGCCCCTTACAGTTGGTTCCATGCAGAGAAAGAGAACGTGTGAGAAGATTGGAGCTGCAGCGGAGGAGGCAACATGAAACTATAATCACATCACACACATAGCCAGTCTATATTACCAGAAAAATAGTCATTACTACTTTTATTATTTTCACTATTCAACAGAGAAGTCTAAAACTCCAGCTTTGTAATTCAGCACACTGTGTTCCCATGATGTCATACCTGTGGATTCTCCTGCTGGGCAGTTTGGTGATCGGAGCCAAGACACAAGGTAAGAACTTTTACATCCACTAATGTACTTTGTTAAACACTTTTACAACTAGTTTTATGGTGCTTTATGTTTCTGTTTCTACTTAGACAAGTTACCCAAGTGCTCGCACACTTTACACCCGCTACTTCTAGTACATACATCCTCAGTCATTCTCAAATCAAATCAAATTGTATTTGCCACATGCGCCGAATACAACAGGTGTAGACAGTACAGTGAAATGCTTACTTACAAGCCCTTAACCAACAATGCAGTTTTTAAGAAAAAAGTAAAATAAAAAAAGTGTTAAGTAAAAATAAAAGCAAATATCTAAAGAACAGCAGTAAAATAAAATAACAATAGGGAGGCTATATACAGGGGGGTACCGGTACAGAGTCAATGTGCGGGGGCACCAGCTAGTCGAGGTAATTGAGGTAATATGTACATGTGGGTAGAGTTAAAGTGACTATGCATAAATAATAAACAGAGTAGCAGCAGCGTAAAAGAGGGGGATGGGGTGGGATGGGGGGGCAGTGCAAATAGTCCGGGTAGTCATGATTAGCTGTTCAGGAGTCTTATGGCTTGGAGGTAGAAGCTGTTGAGAAGCCTTTTGGACCTAGACTTGGTGCCCCGGTACCGCTCTCTGTCTATCTCTACCTGAGGCTGATATGCAGAACAAAAATTATGTTTATAAACCTGCTCTGATTTATCATTATATATACACACTGTAGGCTATGTGCCAGATATCATCATTTATTTATTTAAAACGTTACTTAGCCTGATATGATGCTGGTGTGTAGATATGCATTATACTGTATGTATATATCATCCTATAGGGTGTGGCCTACAGCATGTACAGTATAGTCCTACTGCATGTATCTGTAATGTGTGGACACTGGTAAAAATGGGTTTAATAAAGCATTTTGTGACAACTGCTGATGTAAAAAGGGCTTTATAAAATACATTTCATTGAGTGTCCTATAGGGTGTGTCCTACTGGACATGTAGTCATGTGGGTTGTGGACTATGTGATTGATTCCTTTACTGTCTCTGTCTGTGTCCATGTTCTGTCCGTTTAGGGAGTAAAGCGGAATCGGAAGATCATTTTAGATCTTAGATTGTTGTGGCAATTCTCACATAGAAACAATGGGAGGAAGGATATTTTAAATGCTTTTTACATTTGTATCACAAACCATTATTATTATTATTATTTTTAATCATGATGAAAGTGGCCATTTTAGGCCCATTTTAGACCTATACATACCTCCTGTAAGACCCTATGATCTGTGAACCGTACATGGGACAGACGACATCTTGGTGTCATTATACTCCTTATAGTGTGCACTAAAATATGGAGTGTCTTGATTCTGAAATACAAATTTTCACATTCATTTATTCAACATTAAACATATTAATATTCATATCTGAAATCTACCCTTTTTGATTTAGTTCATTTTAAGACATATTGTTTGGAACAATATACTCTACAAGTACATCACATTTTCAGTGGGCTCTCTGCTAATTCTGAAGGTATGATACATTTTATGAGCACCACCAACACAGTGAATGGGAAAATGGATTCAAAGGGAACTCCCTCTCTGCCCTAATGGAGGGCTGTGATTGGTTAATGACCTATAATGTCAATTTCTCTGTATAAAATGGGTCATATCAATAAAAATCCAGAGAGCCCACTCTGGAAATGTGGTGTGTTTGAAGAGTATATTTTTATAAGAAAAATCCAAATCATTAATATTAATATTTTTTATGTTGTATAAATTAATGTGAACATTTATATTTCAGATACTCCATATTTGAGAGAACACTATAAGGAGTATAATGACACCAAGATGTCGTCTGTACCATGTACGGTTCACAGATCATAGGGTCTTACAGGATGCATGTATAGGTCTAAAAGGGCCTAAAATGGCCACTTCTCAAAAATGGTTTGTGATACAAATGTAGAAAGCATGTCAAACATCCTTCCTCCCAATTAAGTTCCTATGTGAGAATTGACAGAAAAATGTGAGATACCAAACACGTGTCCATGTTCTGTCTCCCTTCCTCTCTTTTCCACATTTTCTCCCTCTTCCCCCACTCCCTCTTTTCTCTCTGTCCGTCTCTCTACACCCCTGTACCCATATATCCTGTACTATCTCTCACCAGTAGGCCTGTGTGTTGTCCTTTGACCAATCTCTAGTCCACAACTAGCAGGGCTACAGGCATCTGGCTTTAAGAATGATTGTGACCTGGTATTAATGTGATATAATAGTTATTACAGTCTCATCTGGCCTAAGTCATGTTGGTGAATGTCGTGAAATAATAGTTTTTGTTTTCCACAGAGAGTCTGAGTCCTGGCTGACACATCTCCCTCCCCTCAGGAGACTCTGATCTGAAGCCAGTTCATTAATGAAAACCTCACATTATACTCAGTGCACCACTTAGAGAAAACAACATATTGCTGGAACACAGCTTTACTGTATATCGCACATGAGATGAGTTCTGGTGTTTAGTCTGTCACTGTGTCATGGTGGTCTGGGCTCTGTTTGGGTGTAGGCTGGTTTGTGTGTACATGATGAATGGACTGGGTTGTGTGTGTGTGTGTGTGTGTGTGTGCGCATGTATGTATGTCAGTACTAAAGGGCTGGGCGCTGCCTCAGTAACCCAATCCAGCCCAGCTGCAGACTACACCCTACACTCAGAACCAGTCTCAGCCTCTCTCATTCCCCTGGGGCTATGTCTATGTGTGTGTGTGTGTGAGTGGGTGGGTGAGTGTGTAGGAGTGTGTGTGTATTAATGAGGGTGTGTATGGGTGTGTGTGTGTGTGAGAGAGAGAGATGATCCCCCGCTGTATGTGTGTTTACACCTTTCAAAAGCACACACAGATGAAACAACACACATACACACACACAAATGCACACATACAGCTCAGCGCCAGACCAGAGGATTCAGTGGCTGTGCCCGAAATCTGTCTTGCCTACTGCCATTTGTTCATTTTGCTACAGTCCGTCCCCTTCTTTGATTATCAGCTGATTATCAGTTGTTGTCAAACACACATGGGTCTGTAAAGACGATTCTCTTCCTCAATAGTGTGCAGATAATTCTACTAGATGAAAGGCCGAAATGAGTATGACATCATTGCATTTAAAGCATACTCAATTTAAACATTTTTTACATCCTGTAAACATTCTATTTTCGCATTCCCAAAATGGCTACTATTTAGAACGCAAGTACGGGTATTCGGACATGGCCTTACACCCAGCTCAGAGCCAGACCAGAGTACTCAGTGTCTACATGTAGAGACAGGAGCAGCAGTAGATGTTCTAGATCAGTGGTTCCGTAGAATGTTCTAGATCAGTGGTTCTGTGCTGTGAGCCACCTGGATTCTACTGTGACCCACCAGATAATCAAAACAACTGGTACATCTGAAATGGTACCCTGTTCCCCACAGTGCACTATACTTTTGTCCATTGGGTTCTGTGTGGCCAAAAGTAGTGCATTTATTCCAAAGGGCCAGCTGAAACAGGGACAAACAACAACAGGGGTCCCTCCACGTCACCACACAATAGAAATTCCCGAGAACACAATGTTCTAACTAACCGGAACATATCACCTGTCAACCACCTCACATTGTACTGGCTGCCTGCTGTTACCAGAGAGGGCAAGGTTACCCACACATACAGGCAGGCACGCACACACTCACGCATGCAGGCACGCGCACACACACACACAATGATTCATTAACCATCACTCAAAGCATAGTGTACAGTATAGATTCCCTGACATTTTAAGCGTCCCAGTGATTAAAAATGTTACAGGTTTTTAGCACAATGCCCGGGCTGCGCTGCGTGTGTGAAATGGTGCCCATGTTTTGTATTCTCTTTAGGTTCCTATGGCAATGATAAGCGTAATCAGTCCTGTACAGTACATGACATAATATTACATTGCATTACAGTATATGTTACAGTATGTTACAGTATGTTGCTGAATGTCAGAGTCAGAGCTGCCCATGTAGTGATTTTCTCTTTTCTGTAGTAAAACTTTCCTTGAGTTGCAGTTTGCCCTGTTTTTATTATAGCACTGTGTGTAAGGGAGTGTAAGTGTGGGTGTGTGCGCACCTCATCTATAGTTCCGATTGATGAGGCCCAGCCCTCGCTCTGTAATGTTGCAGAACTGCCAAATACGAACATTATGTTTTCTTCCCTCCCCTTTGTTCCAAACTTCCTCTTAACATACACATGGAACATAGGGGGGAGGCTGTCTCTATTAAAGATACATATAGACACACACACACACACGGAACATACCATAGAAGGAAGGCTGCTTCACTGGCATGTCATATATACACACACATGGGACTAGGGGAAAGGCATTGGCACTGCGTCAGTCTCGGGGTACGGTCTCTTATGTACATGAGTCATACAGCTTTAGAAAATATCTAATATCACATGAGAACAGCAACACGTTGTATAATTGTTTGTGGATCCCCCACCTACACGTATGTACAGTATGTTTAAGGTAATACAGTCCCTGTATTTCATATCCTGCCGAAACTCACACATACAGTACAGTACACACATAATATGACATGCCAGTCTGTCTGCCTTGGTCATTGTTGATGGATTGTGTTTGACTATTGATTCTGTTCTCTAGAACAGGGATGGGCAACTCCAGTCTCTGAGGGCCGCAGAGTGTGCAGGCTTAAGTTCCATCCCAGCTTGAACACCTTCAACTGATCAGCTATTCAGTGTAGATCAGTTAAATCAGGAGGTGGATCAGGAGCAGGGCTGGAACAAAAGCCTGCACACACTGCGTCCCTCATAGACTGGAGTTGCCCATCCCTGGTTTAGAGAAATTAGAGGTTTGGAGTGAAAAGGTTGGCTGCTGTTTCGCCTATACACTCTATGGCACACTGCTCCACCTTACATACAATAGGGGAATGTCACAGCCCCCTCTGACTGCAACACACACACACACACTCATTAGAGTAGACCTGCCATATTTATCTGTTATGTCATAAAATGTGATGGGGTACACTTAGCGTAGCTACCATACCTGCTGCCTGCTAAAGGAAAAGTATGTTCCTTTCTCCAGAAGACTCTGCTACTGAGCCAGAAACTAAGGAACCAGAGGCAGAAGCAGCAGAGCCCGAGGCCCCTGCAGAGGAAGTAGCTATCGAGGAGGCCCCGGCAGCTGAGGAGGCTCCAGCAGAAGAAGAAGCTCCGGCAGAAGAAGAGGAGGAGGCTGCAGAAGAGGTGGAGGCTCCAGCTGCAGAAGGAGAGGTTATTGCCACAGAGGAAAAGGCTCTGACAGTTGAGGAGGCTCCGGCAGAAGAAGAAGCTCTGGCAGAAGAGGAGGTTCCAGCCACAGAGGAAGAAGAGGCTCCAGCCACAGAGGAAGAGGACACAGAAGTAGTAGAAGAACCAGCAGTAGAAGCAAAGGCGGCCCCTGAAGCTGAGGCTGAACCAGGTGAGCCAGACACACACACACACACACACACACACACAAGCACACACACACATGCACACACAGCAGGTCAAACACCCCATAGGCCTACAGTACATTCATGCTCTTTGCATATAAGTATATAGGACAAGTTTCCATTCATTTAGCTGTATAGCTTTGGGTATGAACGAGTTCTTGGATCCGTTTGTCCTTACTTTTTCGGAATCTGAATTGGAGGGGCTGGAGTTACAGGTGAAGTGGGTGGGGAGGGTCAAGTACAATTTAGTTGGCCTTTTGAGGACTCTGACCGACACAGAGTCAACAGCCAGCCACAGCAACATATTCTGACATTCTAGCCGATTAACTTATCGTAGGACACTGTACAAGTTATATTCTAGACAGACAGAAGACACAGAAGAATTTTAGAATGTGTGTTGGAATGCAAGGCTAGAGAAAGTGTTCTGAAAGCAGTCTTAAACTGTTGAACTCAAACTGTATATCCAAACACTTTGACACTGTGATTCTGCCAGTGTGTAGACCTCAAGGCATTATCCTCTAACGGATTAAATTCAAATGAATCGATACTGGGTGTACCCCTAACAACATACACACCCACACACCCCTCCCCGTCTCTCCACCCTGGCCTCAGACTAGACATAACATGGGAAAAGTAAATCTGTGAAACTCAAATTAGTCTGATATGTTATGTGTGGTATGGTTACATAAGACAGAAGGTTACCTAAGCCAAAAAATCGAAAGGAGGGAGGTTGGTCAGGGAGGATGGGTGGGCGTATAACGCAAATGTCTTGCAACCCAAAGGTTGTGTGTTTGAATAACATCACAGACAACTTTAGCATTTTACCTAATTAGCAACTTTGCAACTATTTACTATTTTTAGCTACTTTGCAACTACTTAGCATATTAGCTAACCCTTCCCCTAACCATAACCATATTTTTTATTTATTTAACGTCAGTTAAGAACAAATTCTTATTTACAATGACGGCCTACACCGGCCAAACCCGGACGACGCTGGGCCAATTGTGCACCGCCCTATGTGACTCCCAATCACGGCCGGTTGTGATACAGCCTGGAATTGAACCAAGAGGTCTGTAGTGACACCTCAAGCACTGAGATGCAGTGCCTTAGACCGCTGCGCCACTCGGGAGCCCAAAACTTAACCCTAACCTTAACCCCAACCCCTAACCTTAACCCTAACCTTAACCCTAACCCTAACCAGCCACATAGCCACAACAAAGTGGAATTCGTAACATATCAGACGAAATTGATGATAATCTATAGGGGCGGTGTAGTAGTGAGTGGAACTGTTGGAAGAGAAAATGTAGATAAAACACAACATCAACACATTCGCACCCCTCCTACCCGTACACCCCTCATCTCTTAACCCTCACCTGCACATACAGTGAGGGGAAAAAAGTATTTGGTCCCCTGCTGATTTTGTACGTTTGCCCACTGACAAAGAAATTATCAGTCTATAATTTTTATGGTAGGTTTATTTGAACAGTGAGAGACAGAATAACAACAAAAAAATCCAGAAAAACGCATGTCAAAAATGTTATCAATTGATTTGCATTTTAATGAGGGAAATAATTTGACCCCTCTGCAAACATGACTTAGTACTTGGTGGCAAAACCCTTGTTGGCAATCACAGAGGTCAGATATTTATTGTAGTTGGCCACCAGGTTTGCACACATCTCAGGAGGGATTTTGTCCCACTCCTCTTTGCAGATCTTCTCCAAGTCATTAAGGTTTCGAGGCTGACGTTTGGCAACTCGAACCTTCAGCTCCCTCCACAGATTTTCTATGGGATTAAGGTCTGGAGACTGGCTAGGCCACTCCAGGACCTTAATGTGCTTCTTCTTGAGCCACTCCTTTGTTGCCTTGGCCGTGTGTTTTGGGTCATTGTCATGCTGGAATACCCATCCACGACCCATTTTCAATGCCCTGGCTGAGGGAAGGAGGTTCTCACCCAAGATTTGACGGTACATGGCCCCGTCCATCGTCCCTTTGATGCGATGAAGTTGTCCTGTCCCCTTAGCAGAAAAACACCCCCAAAGCATAATGTTTCCTCCTCCATGTTTGACGGTGGGGATGGTGTTCTTGGAGTCATAGGCAGCATTCCTCCTCCTCCAAACACGGCGAGTTGAGTTGATGCCAAAGAGCTCGATTTTGGTCTCATCTGACCACAACACTTTCACCCAGTTCTCCTCTGAATCATTCAGATGTTCATTGGCAAACTTCAGACGGGGATGCATATGTGCTTTCTTGAGCAGGGGGACCTTGCGGGCGCTGCAGGATTTCAGTCCTTCACGGCGTAGTGTGTTACCAATAGTTTTCTTGGTGACTATGGTCCCACCTGCCTTGAGATTATTGACAAGATCCTCCCGTGTAGTTCTGGGCTGATTCCTCACCGTTCTCATGATCATTGCAACTCCACGAGGTGAGATCTTGCATGGAGCCCCAGGCCGAGGGAGATTGACAGTTATTTTGTGTTTCTTCCATTTGCGAATAATCGCACCAACTGTTGTCACCTTCTCACCAAGCTGCTTGGCGATGGTCTTGTAGCCCATTCCAGCCTTGTGTAGGTCTACAATCTTGTCCCTGACATCCTTGGAGAGCTCTTTGGTCTTGGCCATGGTGGAGAGTTTGGAATCTGATTGATTGCTTCTGTGGACAGGTGTCTTTTATACAGGTAACAAGCTGAGATTAGGAGCACTCCCTTTAAGAGTGTGCTCCTAATCTCAGCTCGTTACCTGTATAAAAAACACCTGGGAGCTAGAAATCTTTCTGATTGAGAGGGGGTCAAATACCTATTTCCCCCATTAAAATGCAAATCAATTCATACAATATTTGACATGCGTTTTCTGGATTTTGTTGTTGTTATTCTGTCTCTCACTGTTCAAATAAACCTACCATTAAAATTATAGACTGATCATTTCTTTGTCTGTGGGCAAACGTACAAAATCAGCAGGGGATCAAATACTTTTTTCCCTCACTGTATGTGGGTGTCAGCTACCGCAGGTTAACGCTTGATCTTATTGAATCCAGGTCTATCTATGGGTAACAGGGTTAACGTGTTATGCTCGACCCGCCCAGTTTTCCACCACAAAACACCAGAAGATCAAATATCTTTTTCCCTCACTGTATTTACAGTTAGACATTGACATCTGGGTGGTGTTCATTTGGCCCAAAAAAACACAAAATGGAAAAAGTAAAATATAGCTTTCTTTGACAAGTTCAGGTAGTACCTGCTCCTTTTTAAAGAGTTTTCCCCCATTTGCTCCAACTGAACAAACAACTCTGGCCTCTCAGACAGTCATAAATCAGCCTGCAGGTGCTGCTCATATTTCTCTGTGTTTATGTCTGTTTCTATGTGTCTGTTTTCTTTGCAGGTGAACTAGATCTATCTGAAGCTGTTGAACCAGGTAAGAATGGTTTATTTACTTTGGTAAATCGGACTGTCAGTACCAAACATTTCTGCTTTCCCCCCTACATTTAAAAGACAGCAGTTTTCTGATGAACCAGTAAAGATAGTTTACTATAGAAGTATAGACACAGTGTAGAGACACAGTTTACTGTGTTTGAGAAGCTCTGATGTCAGACTTTAGTGTGCTGGTATTTATTCATTCAGTCCAGCTCACCTGCCACTACTGCTCTTACAGCTAGGCCTACAACCCTGGACTCACAGATACCACTAGTCTATACAGTGTGCAGTGCTACTATAGGTCTGTAGTCCTTTAGTCTTCTATGTGTTTGGCCTGTCATCCTGGCCATTAAAGGCACAGTCCTCTCTATATTGACATCCTGTCATTTAAAGGGGTAGTCCTCTATGTTGTAATTCTCAAGGGGCATTCCACATGGTCTCTCCAGTTATGGATGTTGTAAAATGGCTGAGGCTCAACAGAGGCTCTATTCTTCCTGTCTCACCTGCCCTCCCTCCTCCCTGACAACACCTGTCGCACCTCTCCTCCCTCCTTCCTTTTACAGAGGCGGAGCCTGAAACACCAGCAGAGAGCGAGCCCACGGAGGAGAATACAGGTGAGAGTCTCAACGGCCTGTGTGGCTAAACACGTGTGTGTTTTTGTGTGTGTATGTGTATGTGTTTCAGGGGGAAGGGCTTGTTTGGCTTTACACGCCACACTAGAGTTGACACCACATCGTTGATAAATGAAAACTAATTGTTTTAATAAACTGAAACAGGGGGAGATTTGGATCTGGAGGACGCTGTAGTTGAGAGTGACGAAGACACACCCGCGGGTGGGAAGAGCCGCAGAGGGGGCTCAGTTGGTTAGTATCTTATACTGCTGCTGCTGGTGCCTACAACACACGCAGTATGGAACTAGGCTAGAAGAGTTGGCTCCAGCACAGTATAGAACCAGACAAATGGTTGTTAACTGAAACTGACACTTGATATACTCAATGTGAACATTCCTAAATCACTAGATGTTAGATATGGAGTCTCTATGGATGAGTCAGAAAACAGCTTTTAAAATATATTAAATGCTCAGGGCTCATTGTCTTCTATGACCAATAAAATGACTAAAATACACTAATGAGTCACATGCAGGAGGTTTATCATGCTCCAACATGTATGGGAACCAGAGACAGAGAGGCCTTGGAGCCTTCAGGTACTACAGCTTACAGAGAACTCCAGTCATTAATGACTCACATTCACTATGATCCATATGCAAATACACATTTGGTTTAAGTACAGGATGTGTGTGTGAGGGTTTGCATGTAGATTTGTCCTCTCGGACCGGTTAGAGCAGAAACTCTATAGCAGTAATACCATCAGGGCATCAACTACATTACTGACTAGGTTTGAATAACGCCCTCCCCCCCTTCTCTTTTTCCAGCCCATGCATCAGAAGCAGAAGGTAAAGGCCTTGCTTCCCCTAATAATATATTATGTGAATAATCGTGGGTGTGCGCATGTGTTTTATTTGTGTCTGTTTTCTTTTCTGAACAGGCACAGCTGAAACTCAAGGTGAGTCCTGCTCCCTCCCTCTCTGTCTCTCTCTCCACTGTGTGTGTTCTGGATGTTTCCATACTGTGGAATAGTTTCTAGTTTCCATACTGTGGAATAGTTTCTAGTTTCCATACTGTGGAATAGTTTCTAGTTTCCATACTGTGGAATAGTTTCTAGTTTCCATACTGTGGAATAGTTTCTAGTTTCCATACTGTGGAATAGTTTCTAGTTTCCATACTGTGGAATAGTTTCTAGTTACCATACTGTGATATGCGGGGCTCAGTGATAGGGGCTAAGTGTCTTACCTGTCCCTTCTTGTCTCAGAGGGTTCTCTCCCTCACATTCCATTTCCATTGTGTGTGTGTGTGTGTGCATGTGTGTGTCTGCGTGCATGTGTGTAGGTGTGTGTGTGCCCGTATGTGTGTGTGTGTGTGTGCACATGTGTGTTTGCCAAGGTTATTATAGTTTTGTGTTTTTATTTCTATTCGTTTTTTTGAGTTAGTTTTCAGATCTGATTTGCTCGTTTTTATTTTGTTTTTTTGTGTTGTATAGTTTTTGGGGGGATGTCACTTCTTGCAACTTGGGGGCAGTAATACATAAGTTAATGGGTCAGGCTATAGGTTAGGTTAAAAAAACAAAATAGTAGATTTAATATAAAAAAAATATATATATATACTGAACAAAAATATAAATGCAACATGTAAAGTGTTGTTTCATGAGCTGAAATAAAACATCCCAGAAATGTTCCATACGCACAAAAAGCTTATTTCTCAAAAAATGTGTGCACAAAATTGTTTGCATCCCTGTTAGTGAGCATTTCTCCTTTGCCAAGATAATCCATCCACCGGACAGGTGTGGCATATCAAGAAGCTGATTCAACAGCACGATCATTACACAGGTGCCCCTTGTGCTGGGGACAATAAAAGGCTACTAAAAAATATGCCATTTTGTAACACAACACAATGCTACAGATGTCTCCAGTTCTGAGGGAGCGTGCAATTGGCATGCTGACTGCAGGAATGTCCACCAGAATTGAATGTTAATTTTTACCATAAGCCGCCTCCAACGTCGTTTTAGAGAATTTAGCAGTAAGTCCAACCGGCCTCACAACCGCAGACCATGTGTATGGCGTTGTGTGGGGGATAGGTTTCCTGATGTCAACGTTGTGAACAGAGTGCCCCATGGTGGAGGTATGAGCAGGCATAAGCTACGGACAACAAACAAAATCACATTTTATCGCTGGAAATTTGAATGCACAGAGATACCGTAACGAGATCCTGAGGCCCATTATCGTGCTATTCATCCGCCGCCATCACCTCATGTTTCAGCATGATAATGCATGGCCCCATGTCGCAAGGATCTGTACAAAATTCCTGGAAGCTGAAAATGTCCCAGTTTCTCCATGGCCTCCATGTCACCCACTGAGCATGTTTGGGATGCTCTGGATCGACGTGCACGACAGTGTGTTCCAGTTCCCACCAATATCCAACAACTTCGCACAGCCATTGAAGAGGAGAGGGACAACATTCCAGAGGCCACAATCAACAGCCTGATCAACTCTATGCAAAAGAGATGTGTAGCACTGCATGAGGCAAATGCAATCGGATAAACACTCCAAACAGCCTACCCGACCGCTCAGAGGCGTCCGCATAGTCCTAAAGCATACCGTTGCCTCGTTTTGCATCACATTCCAATGATAAAACTGGGGGGGACAAAGATACAATTTACCTTTGTTTGATTGTTCTGTCAATTTTTTTGGACATTGTCATTATGAATTTTGGGAAAAAGAACTCTCTAGGTAATTTATATTTGGGGCAGATGATTAGAAAGTGTTATTCACTTTCTATCTCTCCTGACCCACAGTTATGAAATACTGTAGTCTGTCCTCTCTGGCCAGCCATGTTTTTTGATGGCGTCCTGTTTCAATTGTTTTTCTTTGTTTGGGGTCTTTTACACAGATTAAGTATTCAGCTTAAGTGAAGTCTTTCTCTGACCTGCAACCTCACTCTGCCAATAGTCGATGTATGCATTCTTATTATTCACCTCCAGCTGTCTAAGTTTTGCCCTTGGGGCCAGATTATGGGGATCCATAATAAATACAAATATATGTGTTAATGTCAATCTTCTGTATTTGGGCCAGTTTTTTAAGGGGCCACTCTTTGGGCAGAGACTGTTGACCATAAATGCTCTGTACTTGCATTACCCTTAATTTGATTGGGTTAAATGCTCCCAGAATTTGCATACCCTATTTCCAAAGGGCAGTAAAAGAGGACTCATTCGAAGTTCTGCCCTGCATGCGTGGTTTGCGGAATTTCTTTGTACATTTAGGATGTTTTAGCAAAATTCCAGATGGAGTTTTTCTGTTGGTGTTTTGTCCCTATGTTTCATAGTTTTGATGTCCTCTCTCTCTCTCTCTCTCTCTCTCTCTCTCTCTCTCTCTCTCTCTCTCTCTCTCTCTCTCTCTCTCTCTCTCTCTCTCTCTCTCTCTCTCTCTCTCTCTCTCTCTCTCTCTCTCTCTCTCTCTCTCTCTCTCTCTCTCTCTCTCTCTCTCTCTCTCTCTCTCTCTCTCGCTCTCTCTCTCTCTGTGTGTGTATTACATGGTGATGACTGATACAGCTCCAGGCTCTATATGAACCCTAGTATTAAAAGTCCAATAGAACAGAGAGGCAATTTTCCCACTTAATGATGAAGCTATGTTCATCCATACACAGTCACAAGCCATGTAGATCTATACACACAACACATTAAACCTATCTGAAAGTACACGACAGTGCAGTTTTTGTTGCTGCCCCTTCACATCAAACATAACATGAAAATAAATCTAATAAATAAATAAATAGGATAAATAAACATATTTTTTTTATAACCAACAAAATTACTTAACTCAACCAAATTGTTATTGATTCACTTTATCCTTATCAATGAAAATTAAAACCCTCAACTTTATTACCTATTACAACTGTCAGAATGTACACTTATATTAACATACAGTATAAACATCCATAATTCAATTATGACTTTCCTCATCCTGATAATAAATACAGATCATTATCTCAATGCATTCTTAATACTATTAATTTAGCAGTGTATATACCTAATACCCAAATTAGCAAATTTTGATAAATCCAATTTTATTATCAACACAGCTAAGCAACCCCTCTTTCTCCCGGCACTTAAATCTTCTGGCGTCCCTTCATTATGTTCTTCAGACAGCTTCATATTTCCAAAATGACTTGCCCATAACAATGTCACCACTACAATGTCTCATTCGAAACCTCATTGTCTTGTCCATTTGCCAACCATTATTCCCACAACATAAAAAAATGTTGCATTTGAACATATATCTCTCCATTCTCACTTAATGGTGGACTCCTTTCCCACTCCTTCGAGATAATAACATGAGAAAATCCTTTGATATCTTTGATTGGTTGTTGTAGACCAGTTGCATGTAGAAGTGGTATTTTACAAAAACGTCTTCAACGCCTCTGATATTCATCTTCAGCCGGTTCATAGTTTGTTACTTTTATTTATTTAGCTTCACACCTTATTATTATAATTATACACCATGCTAGGCCAAATTATCCCTACTATGCATCAAGATGCCATCTGTATTTATCTCACTAGAAGACAAACATAACATTTTAATTGATTACATTTCTAATCCAATAAATCCATACAATCATTGACCATATGACAAATTATTATGTTTTAACAATTATTCTTAATACCAATTTCTAATATACTTCCCAATTTCTATTAGATAAACTCTTTAAATACATATATCCGAATGGAATGACAGTCAGTTGATTCCTGAAAATCTGGAAGATCTTGAAATTCTTGGAGGTCTATAGCTCTGTGCCTCCACTGAGGTAATCAGCCATAACCCACAGCTCATCAGTACCATTCCTCTGACATCGTCTTCCATCACCTGATCATTGTCATCAACAGCATCCTCATCTCCCTCATCTCTAAATCGTCGGTTTCCTCGTAACAATCTGTTGCAGTTGTTGGCATGATACCTGGTCAATCTCCCCTCTATCCATACCTCCGTTGGTATAGACTGTGTGATGATGCATGAACCTTCTTCCTTCACTAGTTCTATGATCATGCAGAGTCCTTCTCCATTTATCACCATCTCTCTGTGGAGTGTGTCCTTCTATCAGCTTACCAATAGTCCCTGCTGCAAAAACACACAGACAAAACAAAACAATTCCCCACCGAAGCGGTGCCATCTTCCTCCTCTGCGTTAGACAGTGGTACATATAGATATAGGAATTTGTCTCTGCTACTTGCCCCTCCATCAAGGTAGCCATCAACACCTATTACTAACCTTTCCACTTGGGTTTTGTCCATCTCTGACTTCTTTAATCCTTTACCACCACATATTCTCCAAGTCGCAGAAAATGTCCAGATTCTCCTGATAGGTCTGGCAGAGAAGCCTTCACCTTTTGAAAAAAAATCTTCAGAACATTGTTTAGGTGAGACACAGCATGCTACTTCATCCTGTCTTCTTATCAGTCCTGATAAGCCTTTTAGATTAGGAAGTGCACATCTTGCAGCTTGTTGTAGTCCACTCATGTCATAGAAAGGCCTCCTCTAAATTCTGCCTTATACCACAAATACATTTTCCCCTAAAACATTTAATCTAACCCATAACACATTACTTACTACTGCTCATATTCTTAATACAGTATGCAAATATACCAATACATCCTCTTATCATCATTACTACCCCCTTTTCTGAACACATGAGTCACAACGTGATTCATGCTTTCAAAAACAAAACAACATTGCCTAAATTAAAATGACAACATTTTATAATACCTCAACTCACTTCTATCCCGTAAAGTAATCCAAGATTAGTACAATTAACTAGCAACAGGTATCCCTCATTCAGGGAAAGCTCTCTCTCTCTTTTGATATTTTATGGTTCGAATAACATATATTATTACCAAATTACAAACTTCTTCACAATTTTCAGAGTATTATAAATTACCCTCAACTCGCTAAAATGAACTATCTTAAAATCCTCAGCCCTTGTTTCTAGGATTTCCAGTGTGGATGATCAAATCACACTAGAAAGTCAGAACAGAGTGCAGAGGTCATTGAAATCATTAAACTAATTGTTCCATCAAATAGTATACTAAACATTACCAACATTCAAAACATTTCATAAATATTGTGTACCCCAAGTGTACATTAAGTCCTCATTACATTTCTTCTCATAAGAAATCATGTATACCCAAAACTCAGTCAAAAAATTCCATAAAATTCACTGTGTGCTCCTTTAAGACTTATCACCTTTGACCTGTTGAAAACCGCCTGAAATCAAAATAACAACCCTTTATAAACATCATACTAGGTGTGTTGTGTTTTATTTGAAAAACCCAATTGAAAACAACAAATAAAAAGAGCCAGGCCTTACTTAATTTGGTAGCTCCCTTTTATGACCTAATACTGCCTAACTTCACTAAACTGCTCCCCCTAGCCCTGGGCAACATTCCAATGAGATAAGGAAATCCCCTTTCTCCTGGAAGAGAAATTATACATTTTGTTACAAATTATACATTCATTAGCCAATACAATCACGTACTCCGCTTAAGTAAGACATTATATTTTATCCCAGGCATCTATTAAAAAAATTGTTTGATACGTTGTCTCCTACTTTACCCTTAACATAATACTATAGGAGACTTTCATCAATCCTGGAGAAAAAAAACTCCACTTAGAAGACACTAGATCAGGGGTGTCAAACTCATTTTAGCTCAGGGGCCACATGGAGGAAAATCTATTCCCAAGTGGGCCGGACCGGAAAAATCATGGTATATATAACTTAAAAACAACAACTTCAGATTGTTTTCTTTGTTTTAATACGATCAACATACAACATAAAGCTGGAGCCTGAGGACAGTGTGTCCAAAATAGTACAAGCACAACATCACTATTAATCATAAAACACGTCAAGTTTATTTGAAAGTTCTGAGGACAAAGAACACACAAACACACAATGCCTCAGTGATTAACAGAACTGTTTCACAGATCACAGAACTATATCAGGGTGTCATTTCTCAGGCAGAAATGTAGATAAAATAATGAAATCCTGTTCCCCAAACAAGTGCAAGAACCACAGAGTCAAGAATAGGTTAAATATACAAATAAAATAAAAACAATAAAAAACAATAGCACATCAACATAAAAACATATAAACATAAAGCATCAAACTCCCGTAACAGTCCCGTTATTTTATCTTTGAACCGCTTCATGTCTGCCACATGTTGGGTCGCGCACACATTTTTCAGACAGGGGAAGTGAGCTGCATCACCACCGGCAAGTTGCGTCTCCCACAATGACAGCTTCAACTTGAAAGAACGTATGCTGTCATAATACTGCGTGACAACTTTGTTGCGCCCTTGCAGCTGTTTGTTCAAGTTATTCAGGTGCTCTGTAACATCCACCATAAATGCAAGGTCCTGCATCCATTCTGCGGAATGAAATTCTAACACTGGTTTGCCCTTTTCTTCCATGAACTGTTCAATTTCTTCTCGTAAATCAAAGAAACGCCTCAGCACAGCACCTCGGCTTAACCATCTTACCTCAGTGTGGTATGGCAGGCCATAGATGTGGTCTTTCTCTCTGAGAAGGCTGTCAAACTGATGGTGATTCAGGCTTCTGGATCGGATGAAATTAACAGTTTGGATGACCACCTTCATGACGTTATCCATCTTTAATGACTTGCAACACAAAGCCTCCTGGTGCAAAATACAGTGAAAAGTCAAAAAATCACGTCCTCCATTTGCAGATTGCACTTTCTCTCTGAACTTTGTCACAACGCCTGCTTTTTTTTCCCGATCATTGAGGGCGCACCATCTGTAGCCAGGCTGACAGCGCGGGACCAGTCCACTCCGACCCTGTCCAGCGCGCCGACGAGTGCGGTAAAAATATCAGCTGCTGTCGTTGTATCTGTCATCGGCACCAACTCCACGAACTCCTCGGTGACGGTCAATGTGTCATCAACTCCGCGGATGAAAATGGCCAGTTGTGCAACATCTGTAATGTCCGTGCTTTCATCAATTGCAACCGAAAACGCAATAAATGACTTTACTTTTTGCTTCAACTGGCTGTCCAAATCCACTGAAAGATCGGAAATCCTGTCTGCAACTGTGTTTCTTGTCAGGCTGATATTTGCAAAAGCCTGCCGCTTTTCAGGGCACACAATCTCCGCTGCCTTCATCATGCATGTTTTTACAAATTCACCCTCACTAAATGGTTTTGAAGCCACTGCGATTTCATTAGCAATGAGGTAGCTAGCTTTCACTGCAGCGTCACTGATGTCTCGGCTGTGAGTAAACACAGACTGCTGTTTCTTCAGACCCGCCAACAGTTCATTCACCTTCTCTCATCTCCGCTGTCCTTGAAAGTTGTCATATTTGTCGGCATGAAGACTCACATAGTGGCGACAAAGGTTATATTCTTTCAGCACTGCAACATGCTCTGAACACACCAAACATACAGCTTTCCCATTCAATTCCGTGAATAAATAGGATGACCATTTTTCTTGGAACACTCTGCACTCTGCGTCCACTTTTCTCTTTTTTGACAGAGACATATTGGGGCAATGAGGGTGCCAAAGCACATAATGTTAAAAGTAGAAGCCGTAATAAATATCGCGGGCAAAACAAAGTAGCTCATTGGCTGCACGTGCTTGACCTACTTGCTCTGCCCCGGTATAAACAGTTTGCTTGCTTAACACAATTGCTATTGCGCCATCCAGTGGATGCAATTGGAACAGCAGTTTATTTTATTGAAAAATTGCAGCGCATTTTTATACTTTACAAAATTATTATAATATATATATATATATATATATATATATTTTTAATCATCTCACGGGCCGGATTAAACCCGTTTGCGGGCCTGATCCGGCCCGTGGGCCGGACGTTTGACACCCCTGCACTAGATAATAACACGTTTCATTAAGTACACTACACCTTCTAATATAAACCTATAACCCCTTTCTATTAATTTAATCCTCGCAACCTGTTGCATTGATGTTATAAAATATAAACCTATTGTTTAATAACTTCATAACTTACAAAAAAAAGTGTTTAATCCATCATCCTAATAGTAAAAACTATATCCCATTGTTCAACATACCATAAACAGATTAGCGTTTTTTTTGAATTAATGAACTGTCTGCATAACTCAATGTTGTTTACACAAACTGTATAATGTAATAATAATAATTACCAATGATCAAATAACGTTCCATATTCAACTATCTAGACACGTTCTTCATATCATCACAATGCGTCCTACATATGTCAATACAACCCAACTATCACTACTTCCTATCACCCCTCTTACGAAATCATTTCTTTAGTAAATTGTCTCCACAAACCACTACTACCTAATAACATATTTTCATTCACCTAAATATAAATAATTATTTTAATACCAGTCTTATTAAACAATCCAATTCAACATAAATTCCTTTATTACATCATATTCGCTCCATAATGAGTTTTATTTTGATGGAAACCCTAAATTGGCTCTGTACAATATTATAACTTAAGTCTTTAACCACATTACTCACGGTCAGTTTATTCCTTAAATCTTATCTCGATCACATTATCCAACTACGGTACAAACTTAGAAAACCCATATTAATTACTTCCCCACCCATGACGTACGTCTACGTTTTGGGTGAGAAAGTTCAATACAGACATGGCACTCTAATTATGATTTTCTCATTACTATTTCCACATCGTCAAAACTCCATATAGAAATGTCTAGGTACTCACATCAAAGAATCCCTTCGTGGTGTTTTTAACCAATTCTTAATCGACACAAATCACTTCTTAAAACATTTTACCAGCAGACCAAAGAAATTGACTGTAATTTCCCGGACACTGCCCTGCCTGTCCATAAAATACAGACCTTTCTACTACTCTCTAAAATAACCTCACAATCTCCATACCACTCCTTGATATTCTATGAATTAATTATGTTATATATCGTAACTTCTTATCTAAACTTATATCAAATTATTATACCAATTTTTAGAACTTATTATGCACCCCTCAGATTAAAATTACCTTCTGCTCTTTGTTTATAAAATAGCCCATGTTGTCCTATTCAATTACTTAACTTTACATTACCTTTACAAAATACTTATTCTAACTGCGGATTTGCCTGTAATAATTCCGTCACTTCCTGTCTCTCTCTTCGAGTTAAATGAAGCTCTGCTTTACTCTTAATGGTGACTGTTTTTCCAGATATCGGTCTACTAAGCTGGCCACTCATTACTATTATTAGTTCATGCAATTATTAGTAATTAAATACTTACATTAAAATCTCCACCCTGATCTGTATTAAAATTTAGTTTCTATTTGTCATTTTATGTCATTTTGGTGCTATGATTCAATATGTTACATTGCATTGGCTCCATCTCCTGGTCGTTTTGAGTAATTCACGTCTAATTCTCCTTATTTAATTATGTTTTTACCACATCTAAAAGGTCCGTATCCTATTTCTTTAATTCTCTCTCTTTACCAAGGTATTCAAATCTAATGATGATACAACACATCAAAGAACATTAGAATATATTTTTCATAATGATACAACACATTATAGATCCTATTTCATGATGATACAACACATCTGCGATCCTTTTCATAATGATACAACACATCTCTCTATTTCATGAATTATTCCATGATGATATAACACATCAGAATACTTATTTCATGAATTATTCCATGATGATACAACACATCAGAATACTTATTTCATGAATTATTCCATGATGATACAACACATCTCTCTAAGTTCTACACCCACTCCTGTATTCTCTTTTGTCTTTATACTAATTACTGTTAACACACCCTGTTTTTGAATCATAGCACCATGTTATTGTCTAATTTGATAATTCTCCTTACATCCCACTAAATAACTCAATACCACTCATCGTCCCCCTTTAAAAATATTGAATTTCAAACGTCCGTTACAGCTAAGCCTTACCACAGATAAGCAGAATTTGACATAATAAAAAAAGTGAAAGTCTCCTTCCCTGTTAGTTTGGCTGTGAACTGCATCCTGTTCGTTTAGACGCCAATCTGTTATGATGAGTTTCTGGTATTGAGAAGTTCAAGAGGCAAGAATTCACTTATACATTCTGTGGAGATTTTACCAAGTATTTATTTGATCACGAGCCCGTGGGTTCATCTAACAAACGGACATAGCCTTGCCCCATTGTCAGTTGAACTGCCCACATACACAAATCTCACATCTTTTATACTCTTGGTTACACATTTCTTCAACCACCTCTGGCCATCGTCAATGAGCACTCACATTCTTTGATGTTATTATTCTTTACCCCATGTCAGTATATCCTGTCCATCCATCATGATATCATAAACATCAGTAATCTCCTTTGACATAACGGAATGTAGACTCCGTGGCCCCTAACCAATTATCTCGTAACTCTAACCTGGTCCCCACGATACTATGACATGACATCATAACACTATAAAAACCTAATATCAGCGGTATTCACTTAGTCATCTAGAGGTTGCTTTGCATGTGCATTGGGAGATTCAAAAGAAAATAAACTCCCTCACACTGTAGCCTACTCTCAAAGTATCCCTTGTTTATTGCACTAATGTATTGGGGACACTGACAGTGGTGGAAAGGCAGAAAAGTGAAGTGATACTTAGCAAGTGAAGTGAACTATGGT
This sequence comes from Coregonus clupeaformis, assembly GCF_020615455.1. NCBI lineage: Eukaryota > Metazoa > Chordata > Actinopteri > Salmoniformes > Salmonidae > Coregonus > Coregonus clupeaformis. The sequence continues at coordinate 40,939,440 of NC_059214.1, read as the reverse complement.
TGTTATTTATTGTATGTAGTGACTCGGTTGTGATGGTATTCTGTCATGTCGCATTGTTTTATGTGGAAGGAGTCAGATTGACGTGGTGACAGAGTTAAAAGCTGGAGGTGTTGACATAGTGAGTTAATAGCAATATCTGCTGACAGTTGTGTGGTAGGTAACGTACTGTAATTATTGGATGTATGTTCCAGAATAATCTATGCTGTATCTGGTGTTACAGACACACACCTCGCACACACTCATCACACACATTCACCACATTTCACAGGGAACGCCACTGCTCTGGACACAAGCAGAGCCCTACAGTGTATATACAGTACCAGTCAAAAGTTTGGACACACCTACTCATTCTAGGGTTTTTCTTTATTTTTACTATTTTCTACATTGTAGAATAATAGTGAAGACATCAAAACTATGAAATAACACATATGGAATCATGTAGTAACCAAAAAACTGTTAAGCAAATCAAAATATATTTTATATTCTTATATATTCTTCAAATAGCCACCCTTTGCCTTGATGACAGCTTTGCACACTCTTGGCATTCTCTCAACCAGCTTCATGAGGTAGGCATCTGGAATGCATTTCAATTAACAGGTGCCTTCTTAAAAGTTAAAAGAGAAACGACAGTCCATCATTACATTAAGACATGAAGGTCAGTCAATACGGAACATTTCAAGAACTTTGAAAGTTTCTTCAAGTGCAGTCGCAAAAACCATCAACCGCTATGATGAAACTGGCTCTCATGAGGACCGCCATAGGAATGGAAGACCCAGAGTTACCTCTGCTGCAGAGGATAAGTTCATTAGAGTTACCAGCCTCAGAAATTGCAGCCCAAATAAATGCTTCACAGAGTTAAAGTCACAGACACATCTCAACATCAACTCTTCAGATGGGACTGTGTGAATCAGGCCTTCATGGTCGAATTGCTGCAAAGAAACCACTACTAAAGGACACAAATAAGAAGAAGAGACCTGCTTGGGCCAAGAAACACGAGCAATGGACATTAGACCGGTGGAAATGTGTCCTTTGGTCTGGAGTCCAAATTTGAGATTTTGGTTCCAAACTACGTGTCTTTGTGAGACGTGGTGTGGGTGAACGGATTATCTCCGCATGTGCAGTCCCACTGTAATGCATGGAGGAGAAGGTGTAATGGTGTGGGGGTGCTTTGTTGGTGACACTGTCTGTGATTTATTTAGAATTCAAGGCACACTTAACCAGCATGGCTACCAAAGCATTCTGCAGCGATACGCCATCCCGTCTGGTTTGGGCTTAGTGGGACTATCATTTGTTTTTCAACAGGACAATGACCCAACACACCTCAAGGCTGTGTAAGGGCTATTTTACCAAGAAGGAGAGTGATGGAGTGCTGCATCAGATGACCTGGCCTCCACAATCCCCCGACCTCAACCCAATTGAGATGGTTTGGGATGAGTCGGACGGCAGAGTGAAGGAAAAGCAGCCAACAAGTGCTCAGCATATGTGGGAACTCCTTCAAGACTGTTGGAAAAGCATTCCAGGTGAAGCTGGTTGAGAGAATGCCAAGAGTGTGCAAAGCTGTCATCAAGGCAAAGGGTGGCTATTTGAAGAATCTCAAATATAACAATTAATTTGATTTGTTTAACACTTTTTTGGTTACTACATGATTCCATATGTGTTATTTCATAGTTTTGATGACTTCACTATTATTCTACAATGTAGAAAATAGTAAAAATAATGGAAAACCCTTGAATGAGTAGGTGTGTCCAAACTTTTGACTGGTAGTGTACATATGGTTATGGATGCAACAACATCACACTGCATCCTTGTTGCGAAATACAGTATTGCATATCTACTGTGAAAATACTGTATATAACCACCTAACAGAACCTTTCAACAAGCTGCATTATAAACAGTGTTATAACCACTGTTGTCTCTATAGGGGCTAGCTCTGGCTCGGTGGTGGGCATTCTGAGTGCTATTGGCGTGGCGATCGTTGGAGCTGCCACCGGATACTTCGCCTATCAGAAGAAGAAGCTCTGTTTCAAGAACAGTGGAGGTGAGATACCATCAACTACATACTGTACAGTCTGCTGCTGTAGCTGGGTCGTTCCATGGAAAGAGTACCTTTTGCGTCCCTTTGACATTTTAAGTAAAATTGTGCAGCAATATTTATTAAATGAAGAGCCCTTTAATATAGACCACATGGAAAATTCAATAAATCAGATTTTCTATATGAATAAAGACTTGCTAAAATGCATCATTTTGACATAGCCCTCTGTGACTTCTAGAAAGATTTTAACCCACTTAATCCCAACATTTCTCAAATATTTTCACCATTATTGTAAAGCCCTAGTAATTCTGTTGCTTTGACAGAGTCATTTCCGAAGATTATTATTTATATCATGTGATTCGTGATTCATTTAATAGTCTGATTATTCTGTCCCTCATTTTAAGGTCTACCCTGTTACATGAACTGAACTCTCATTTTAATATGGTGAAACTATTCATTTTTTATTTTTTTACATCTAATAGTCAAATCATAGTGTAAAAGCAGGTGAACTGGTTCTACTCTTTTTGGCCATGTTCTGGTGTTTTGTGGTGGAAAACTGGGCGGGTCGAGCATAACACGTTAACCCTGTTACCCATAGATAGACCTGGATTCAATAAGATCAAGCGTTAACCTGCGGTAGCTGACACCCACATACAGTGAGGGAAAAAAGTATTTGATCCCCTGCTGATTTTGTACGTTTGCCCACTGACAAAGAAATGATCAGTCTATAATTTTAATGGTAGGTTTATTTGAACAGTGAGAGACAGAATAACAACAAAAAAATCCAGAAAACGCATGTCAAAAATTTTATGAATTGATTTGCATTTTAATGAGGGAAATAGGTATTTGACCCCCTCTCAATCAGAAAGATTTCTAGCTCCCAGGTGTTTTTTATACAGGTAACGAGCTGAGATTAGGAGCACACTCTTAAAGGGAGTGCTCCTAATCTCAGCTTGTTACCTGTATAAAAGACACCTGTCCACAGAAGCAATCAATCAATCAGATTCCAAACTCTCCACCATGGCAAAGACCAAAGAGCTCTCCAAGGATGTCAGGGACAAGATTGTAGACCTACACAAGGCTGGAATGGGCTACAAGACCATCGCCAAGCAGCTTGGTGAGAAGGTGACAACAGTTGGTGCGATTATTCGCAAATGGAAGAAACACAAAAGAACTGTCAATCTCCCTCGGCCTGGGGCTCCATGCAAGATCTCACCTTGTGGAGTTGCAATGATCATGAGAACGGTGAGGAATCAGCCCAGAACTACACGGGAGGATCTTGTCAATGATCTCAAAGCAGCTGGGACCATAGTCACCAAGAAAACTATTGGTAACACACTACGCCGTGAAGGACTGAAATCCTGCAGCGCCCGCAAGGTCCCCCTGCTCAAGAAAGCACATATACATGCCCGTCTGAAGTTTGCCAATGAACATCTGAATGATTCATAGGAGAACTGGGTGAAAGTGTTGTGGTCAGATGAGACCAAAATGGAGCTCTTTGGCATCAACTCAACTCGCCGTGTTTGGAGGAGGAGGAATGCTGCCTATGACCCAAAGAACACCATCCCCACCGTCAAACATTGAGGTGGAAACATTATGCTTTGGGGGTGTTTTTCTGCTAAGGGGACAGGACAACTTCACTGCATCAAAGGGACGATGGACGGGGCCATGTACCGTCAAATCTTGGGTGAGAACCTCCTTCCCTCAGCCAGGGCATTGAAAATGGGTTGTGGATGGGTATTCCAGCAATGACCCAAAACACACGGCCAAGGCAACAAAGGAGTGGCTCAAGAAGAAGCACATTAAGGTCCTGGAGTGGCCTAGCCAGTCTCCAGACCTTAATCCCATAGAAAATCTGTGGAGGGAGCTGAAGGTTCGAGTTGCCAAACGTCAGCCTCGAAACCTTAATGACTTGGAGAAGATCTGCAAAGAGGAGTGGGACAAAATCCCTCCTGAGATGTGTGCAAACCTGGTGGCCAACTACAAGAAATGTCTGACCTCTGTGATTGCCAACAAGGGTTTTGCAGAGGGGTCATGTTTTGCAGAGGGGTCAAATACTTATTTCCCTCATTAAAATGCAAATCAATTTATAACATTTTTGACATGCGTTTTTCTGGATTTTTTTGTTGTTAGTCTGTCTCTCACTGTTCAAATAAACCTACCATTAAAATTATAGACTGATCATGTCTTTGTCAGTGGGCAAACGTACAAAATCAGCATGGGATCAAATACTTTTTTCTCTCACTGTAACTGATGTTTTGTCATTGTTGGCGGTGGAACTGCGTTGGAGCTGTCAAATTGGTGAGCAGCTGCTCTTGTGATCATTGTCTCGAAGCCACACCCGCCCCACTGGCATTTTAAGTTTAGAACGAGAAAGTGTAGGCTATATAGAAATAATGACGCTCAAATTTAAAATCATTAAACGAAATAATTATGATTTCTTTCAGCCTTCCAGTGTTCAAACTTGTAAACAAGTCTGCATGGGATTTCTATTAATGCGACTCCGTGCAGCCAATGGCAGTGTCCACTTTAGGTATAATGGCGGGAGCCGCTTGTGGATTTGACAGCGCTAATGCAGTTCCACCTCTGACACGTCAAAACATCAGCTATGTAGATTTTGGCTAAAGCGGATCTGATCGAATCGGGCCCTATAAATGTTGGTGAAGCTTGCATTCAATTGCCCCTCCCTGTTGCACACAACAAGCTTCCATTCCCCCTGTCACAAAAAGGGTTTTATGGATGATTTTAGATGAAATTGTCAACCCTGTTACGGCCAACCCTGTTACTTTAATTGGCACTTAATAGACACTTACTATCTTATTTTTTTTTATTTAACCTCTTGAGATGGGAAAATGTTTTTTTCTCTCTCCAAGATGCACTACCTAACGACACAGCTACATTGAGAGAGAGAAAGAGATAGAGAGATAGAGAGAAATAGTAATTAATTCCGTCTCTCCGTCAGGGGACCTAGAGAGTGCCCGTAAGGAGGAGGCTGAGACCCAGTCGGATCCCCAGGGTACGTAGTATCTTAATAAGTCAAACAAATCAACCACTAGTCTGCCGGTGTTGTGTTTGTCCGTTGTTAACCCAGCGTGTCCTTTTCTGGTTGCAGTTCTCAGCAACTTGCTGACTAAATCCTCCTAGATCGTCTGAGATTCCAATGGAGAAGAACCAGGACCAGCGGAAGAGTTTCCCATAACACATACATACACACACACACACACGCACACGTGTGCATGCGTACACACTCATACACAGATCCATCCCAATCTTTAGGGCTTAAACTGATTATAGTTGTAAAACTGTGAGATAGTGGTTTGGGGGTTATGAACCTTCAGCACCACATTAGAGTGAGACCAATCAGTAGTATCTCAGTGTCTTCTAAAGATCACATTTGTAATCTGTTAAAAAAGGGGTGATATTTTCTGTCCATTTAACAGCACCGAAACAATGTAGGCCTATTTCTCTTTATACTAGTACTGGGAAGTTAGTCTGGGTACCAGTCATTTTAGCTAACATTCCACTCCTTGCCACTCCTGTCATTTGCCAAAGAGACTGGCTTATTGGCGATCCTAACGTTCAATATGCAGCCTGATTTACAATAAAATTGTGATTGGAGGATAACTGTGAGGGTTATCGAATCAGGATCAAATCCTGTGATCTTCTCAAGCTCAAGCTCATAATGATAGAATGTTCATATTTGAAGATTGCCGAAAGACAATGAATACAATGAGTGGCATTTAATAGGCTGAACAGCAACCAGGCTACTGGGATGTAGCTTAAAACCTATGTCTATGTTGTCTATGAGAAGGCAGCATAATTTATATGGATCTAATGGAAAAAAGAAAATGTGTACAACCGAAGCATATAATATAATCATGAGCTGCAGTTCCCAGATTCTTTTGGATAAAATGGCCCCTCCTCTATTTGAAATGTTACCATTGTTTAGTTCTTTACAATGATTTAGGGCTTGATTTAATCCATAGCGCTGAAGATCCATGCTATAATGCTGATCTTCAGTGCTACAGATTGAATTAAGCCCTTACTGTATGTGCTGTAGCCAACTCTTCTAGCCTGGTTTCATTCTGTAGCCAAATCTTACATTTTAATCATTTAGCAGATGCTCTTATCCAGAGCAATTAGGGTTATGTGCCTTGCTCAAGGGCAGCAAGAGATTTTTCACCTAGTCAGCTCAGGGATTCGAACCAGCGACCATTCAGTTACTGGCCAAATGCTCCTAACCGCTAGGCTACCTGCCAACTCTGGCTACAACTCTTCTAGTCTGGTTTCATACTGTATGTGCTGTAGCCAACTCTTCTAGCCTTCTACCATAATGAATGTAGCCAACTCCTCTATCATTGTCAAGCCATACATGTTTTGTGTGACAATGAAGGAACTCAGAGAGGAGTTGGCTAAAGCACCAACAGACTGGACCACCAGGCTAGTAGTGTTGTTCACTGTGAAAGCTGGTTAGAGGAAGCTGTGTGAGAGCTGGTACGAGGACAGAATATATCACCCCTGTTGTGTGTTTGCTGGGTATTTGAGGGGCTTGGGGACCTTGTCTAAAATACAACAATGTACGAGAACATTTAGCTCTATTGAAATGTTCAAATAGTCTGTGTTACAATATAATGCTGTACTGCACTGTAAGTGCCTTACATTAAATGGTTCACCTGGTAAGCCTTTTTATGATTCTATCTCACTACTAAGGCCAGTCTGAAATGGAACCCTATTCCCTCTATAGTGCAATACTTTTGAAGCCCTGCTATAAATGGAACAGAGAGCCATTTCAGACACAGCTCTAGACTCAGTCAGTAGTCTCCAACTGCACACCCAGCAGCTATCCAGGACCAGAGTTGGAGAACCCAGTGCCTGCTTCACGCTACAGGGTCCACCCAAACAGTACTGTGCTGGCCAGCATATTTTCTTTCCAACACGGGTCCAGCAACTATGGGAGATGTGTAACCGGGCAAGCCCAGTACCGCTTGGTTTGGCTCAGTAGTGTATACTGGGTATACGTCTGTATGCAGTATAACTCTCGGCAGGAGTCAGCCTGGGAGGAGCTCACCGCTGATCGCAATGTAAGAATGTTCCAGTTCACAGTGAAAGACTAACTCTTGGAGAAGCAATTTCTGATTAGCCTGGTCATATGATCTGTGTGTGCTTTAGCCAATGAACTCCTCTGAATATCATTGTCTTGACAAGACTTCTTTTGGAGAATAACTTTCCTTTCCAAAAGAGTTCATGATAATTGTAATGATGATACAGTGGTATACAGAGTACTCCACTCTTATATTTAATGAATCTGTCTTTGTTATCATGTGTTTGAGAATTGTGTGATTTTAATCTTTTAGCACTTATTTCTTTTTGAATTCTGTAAATAATGCTGGAGATCTAAATAAAATAGCTGTTAAGGGGGAACTATGTGTTGTGTCTGTTGTGTGTGATGGGTGTGACAAACACAGTCTTGTGGCATGCAGGTGATCCGGGTTGAAACCCAGTCAGTAACATATGGATCAGTGCTGTTAGAGACACAGCTGCCTGTATGAATCAGGCATGACCAGAACAGCTTGATATGCCAGGTATTCATTATCATAGGGCGGACACACACACACACTTACACATACACACACAGAGAGAGCAGTGTGAAGACTCGGTAGTGATCGATAGTGACAGGCCCATAAAGCAAGGCCTGGTGCGTCAGGTACATTTCTGCAGATATATGTGGGAACCTGCTGGGAACATCTTCTCAACAAACATATCATCATCATGTCATCCATAAACCATCACTAGCTAATTAGATCAGCAAGTAAGGGCTTGGTTTTGTTGAATATTTGATTGTAAGTTAAAAAGATTGCTTTCACGAGAGACTATTAAACTTTAGTAGTTCAAAGCAAGACAAGTGATAGTAATAAATATTGAAAAGTCTAGGACCTAGGCTATTGTATTGAATTGGGCCAAGACATAAATGTATTAAAGCTGAAATGTCAGAATGCACTGTTGGCTAGACTCACAGGCATTTCAATATATATTATGTGTATTGTACATGGATATTTACAGTCAACTATCCTATCCTAACCTATCCTCAACTCTAATCCATCTGTTGCACCTGGTATTGACCTCGTTGCTGGAGGAAGGTCTTCTCTAGAACTGACAAGATTCCTTATTCTACATAACAAAGAAGTGTGTCTGTGAAGGAATGCCAAACTACATATTCTGTGAAAGGGACCAAACACTTCCCTGGTCTTGATGCTAATGATTCCCTTGGTTTGATCAATCAAGGAGGGCATCTAGTGGCATAGATTTGGTATTACAAGTACTTTGATATTTCTATAGTACCTAGTAGCTGAGCAGCTGCCCCTATAGTTTTATAAGCAATTGAGCACCAACAGTCTCATATTAGCTCATATGCCTGTTACTACGGTAAATGGGGGAAGTAGAGTTGTAAAGTAGTGTTTAGTTTTTGGAACTTGAATCAAACGCGTTATTGTGGTTCAGAATGAGGTAAGATATGGTGATGTGGCGGACAGTATGGCTTGAGCGCATTATTTAAAAAAGGCATTGATTATAACCTATAGAGATATATAAGTGTGTAGAGGGAACTCGATCAACAGTAGTCACATGGCTTGGTTTTGTTTCGAAACGTTCACCCGGTGTTTCTATCAGGTTATTTTTCGGTCCGTGCTATCCGGTATACTTGGGAAGGGCCCCACCCCATTGAAGTTGATATTTCAAATGTTTAAGGTAGGGTTAAGGTTAGGGGTTAAGGTTAGGGTAGGGGTTAGGTTTAAGGTAGGGACGTCCCAATGTTCCCGAATAGCACTGGCTGTTATTGTACTGTGTGGTTTGACCTTCTCGACCAGTGGTCACCAACCGGTCTCCAAACCATTCCTAGTCGATCACCAAACATTCCTGTAAAAAAACTGGATTCAGCAGCGCTAGCGCCGGGAAGGCAAAGTTTTCCCATTTTGAACCATTTCATGTGTCTGAATGTAGAACTCCACCAACCCGGCAGGCCCAGAGAGCAAATCAAGTGCACCTATTGAGTACCACTGGCCAATCGGGTAGCTCAGATCACGGCGTCTGCACAGTTTCCTCGCGCAGTAGACTGTAAAAATAAGCCTCGAACGCACAGCAAAGTTGATCATGTGAGATTTCATTTTTTTCCAACCATGACAAGAGAGAGACTCAATGAACACAGCAAGATCTGCTGTTTTTATTAGTAAGTTCATGTTTAAGTTGTTATTCAGCACTGTCAACACTTCGTTCAACACTTTTATAAGCCATAAAATGCGCATGTTTCGATAAACTTGCTTTGTTATTATTTGCAGCTTGTCTTTTTTAATATCGAGGAATATTTCACTTTCTCTGGTCATAGGAGCAACAACATGAATTGTTGCATGAGAAAGAAATAATTCAGTGTGTGTCAGTGGTGACCTGTCATTCAGGGCAGGTGGTTTAGCATGCCTGTTTTGTATGTTATTTGGCATTGATTCGTCTCACCTATCAGTTTGCAAACAATGTAAAAACAAATTTATTGAGTGAATAAAGCTGCATACAAACATGGTCTCTTTCTTGCTTTCTTGAGTAAGGCAACACCAAAATGCAGGTGTTCCAGCCTAGCTCAGTGCTTTCTGTGGTGGAGGGGCAGCCAGCGGAAAATACAGAGTATAGGCATTGGTAATCTTCTCTAGTTGCGCTGTGATTGGCTCAGTGTTCTGTCACTCATGGGGACACTACATCACCACAGAATCTACAGGGAGAGCTAGGCAGTTCAAGCCCCCTTGGGTGCTGCCATAGATTTACAGTATAAGTGCCCATCCAAGAAGGCTCAAGGTCATTGGCCACAGAAAAAATGACATCAAGTCATGTTATATCTACCATAGTTTTGATTGGACTGATCATGTCAATGTCATACTTTCAAAATCTTAGCTAGCAAGCTAGACAAGCAGTCATCATCATGAATCACGTCGACAATCTACTGGTAAATCCTTTTCAATCCTTTTCAATCCTTGTCATATTAAGATAAATTATAGATAAACCTTTCGGTGCTCATCGGCCATTGGACATTAACATTACACAAGTCGGAAATCGCAAATTCAACAATGAATGGTTTGGAAGGAATCAGTGGCTAACTGAACGCGTTGCAAAGCATTCACTATTTTGCTTTCCCTGCCTGCTATTTGGTGGAGAGGGTGTGTGGTCCAAGTCTGGGTTTAAGGATTTAAAACATCTGTCTGAAATGGTCTCTTTTCCAAGCTTAAAATGATAAACATTCACATGCAACACCATGGGCCAGAAAAGGTTGAATACATTGGCCATGCTGTCCATCCAGCATGACTTCTGCTGCGTTCAAAACAACTTAAAACTCAGAACTGGGAAATCCCTGACCTCAGTGAGTTCAAGACAACTGGGAATTCGGGAAAAAATTAGCTCCGACTGGGAAAAAAAGTTTTGAACGGTCATCCAACTCGGAATTCCAAGTTGGGAACTCGGGCCTCTTTCTAGAGCGCCGACCCGAAGATCACTGACGTCATGATTCGACCTTGTTTTTTCAGAGTTCCTAGTTATCTTGAAAGCACCATAAATCCAGAGAATGACAGACTTTGATGACAAAGTTTGATGACAAAATTTGCCTACAAGAAGGACTGCCGCGCCACCTTCCTGTTCAAGTGTGCACAGCACAACAACAATGAGTCCAAAAATGTATTGTATGCTGCTGCATAAATGATGTAATATGCCAGGGAGATATGTATAGCCTACTGTAGCTAAGAAAGTAATACTAAGTGTATGTTGTGTAGTAAGCTGTTAGTAGCCCATGTGCCTCACCCTAATAATTTGGTCCCTTGCCCCCTCAGAACATAGCCTACTCTTCTGACTTGGTGGTGCACATGTAGCCTATAGCCTGTTTTAGAGAAATGTCATCATTGAGCTTTCTTTGTCTGCTTATATGCCCCCTTTATTTATCCTACTGTTCTGACTTGGTGTACAGGGAGAACACTGTAAGAATGGTCCATGTTCTGAATTCTGTCACTGTACATTTCAAAAGGGCTGAACAAATAATTATATTGACTATGTCCATCTTAGTTTGCTCATTAATGTCTTAACCGAAATTACGTATTGCCTCTTATCCACTCATCGTTCCCTTATGCCATAGTTTTTACATCTCAATTGTTATAGTCCTATAGCTTAAATAGGTCTATCTACAGTGGGGAAAAAAAGTATTTAGTCAGCCAACAATTGTGCAAGTTCTCCCACTTAAAAAGATGAGAGAGGCCTGTAATTTTCATCATAGGTACACGTCAACTATGACAGACAAAATGAGGAAAAAAATTCCAGAAAATCACATTGTAGGATTTTTTATGAATTTATTTGCAAATTATGGTGGAAAATAAGTATTTGGTCAATAACAAAAGTTTCTCAATACTTTGTTATATACCCTTTGTTGGCAATGACACAGGTCAAACGGTTTCTGTAAGTCTTCACTAGGTTTTCACACACTGTTGCTGGTATTTTGGCCCATTCCTCCATGCAGATCTCCTCTAGAGCAGTGATGTTTTGGGGCTGTCGCTGGGCAACACAGACTTTCAACTCCCTCCAAAGATTTTCTATGGGGTTGAGATCTGGAGACTGGCTAGGCCACTCCAGGACCTTGAAATGCTTCTTACGAAGCCACTCCTTCGTTGCCCGGGTGGTGTGTTTGGGATCATTGTCATGCTGAAAGACCCAGCCACGTTTCATCTTCAATGCCCTTGCTGATGGAAGGAGGTTTTCACTCAAAATCTCACGATACATGGAATCCTGGTCCCTTTGCAGAAAAACAGCCCCAAAGCATGATGTTTCCACCCCAATGCTTCACAGTAGGTATGGTGTTCTTTGGATGCAACTCAGCATTCTTTGTCCTCCAAACACGACGAGTTGAGTTTTTACCAAAAAGTTCTATTTTGGTTTCATCTGACCATATGACATTCTCCCAATCCTCTTCTGGATCATCCAAATGCACTCTAGCAAACTTCAGACGGGCCTGGACATGTACTGGCTTAAGCAGGGGGACACGTCTGGCACTGCAGTATTTGAGTCCCTGGCGGCGTAGTGTGTTACTGATGGTAGGCTTTGTTACTTTGGTCCCAGCTCTCTGCAGGTCATTCACTAGGTCCCCCCGTGTGGTTCTGGGATTTTTGCTCACCGTTCTTGTGATCATTTTGACCCCACGGGGTGAGATCTTGCGTGGAGCCCCAGATCGAGGGAGATTATCAGTGGTCTTGTATGTCTTCCATTTCCTAATAATTGCTCCCACAGTTGATTTCTTCAAACCAAGCTGCTTACCCATTGCAGATTCAGTCTTCCCAGCCTGGTGCAGGTCTACAATTTTGTTTCTGGTGTCCTTTGACAGCTCTTTGGTCTTGGCCATAGTGGAGTTTGGAGTGTGACTGTTTGAGGTTGTGGACAGGTGTCTTTTATACTGATAACAAGTTCAAACAGGTGCCATTAATACAGGTAACGAGTGGAGGACAGGAGCCTCTTAAAGAAGAAGTTACAGGTCTGTGAGAGCCAGAAATCTTGCTTGTTTGTAGGTGACCAAATACTTATTTTCCACCATAATTTGCAAATAAATTCATTAAAAATCCTACATTGTGATTTTCTGGATTTTTTTTCTCAATTTGTCTGACATAGTTGACGTGTACCTATGATGGAAATTACAGGCCTCTCTCATCTATTTAAGTGGGAGAACTTGCACAATTGGTGGCTGACTAAATACTTTTTTCCCCCACTGTAATTAGTATCTTATTCTTAATTTTAGGCAATGTTGGAATGATTTCATTGTTTTGCTTACATTGTGTACTATAATTAGCTCATGTGCTTTTGTTGAGGAGGAGGAGGTACTATATATTGTTGTTGGGTCTGTCACCATGTTTGCCAGTGACAGTCTCTTCCCATTCAAATATTTGTTTTCAACAAAAAGTTCAGTAATAGACCCATGTAATTCCAGTTGGTATTGCGAGGGTTGTTTTGTGTGTCGGTATATTGTATATAAAAGTGGATCCTCGTGATTGTATTTTCCTTCCTTTTTAGACCACATAGGCCTAATAATGACCAATGACTGGAACGAACTGCAAAAATCTCTGAAGCTGGAGACTTATCTCCCTCACTAACTTTAAGCATCAGTTGTCAGAGCAGCTTACCGATCACTGTACCTGTACACAGCCCATCTGTAATTAGCCCACCCAACTACCTCATCCCCATATTGTTATTTATTTTGCTCATTTGCACCCCAGTATCTCTATTTGCACATCATCTTCTGCACATCTATCACTCCAGTGTTAATACTAAATTGTAATTATTTTGCACAATGGCCTATTTATTGCCTTACCTCCATAACTTACTACATTTGCACACACTGTATATATATTTTCAATTTTTCTATTGTGTTATTGACTGTACGTTTTTGTTTATCTCTGTGTTGTTGTTGTTTTTATCGCACTGCTTTGCTTTATCTTGGCCAGGTCGCAGTTGTAAATGAGAACTTGTTCTCAATTGGCCTACTTGGTTATTTTTTTTTATACTTCAAATGGTAGGCTGACTGATTCTCTCTCTCTCGCTCTCGCTCTCTGTGTGTTGTGACTTAAAGAAGAGTAAAGTTAAGGCCTCAACATCTTGCTGAATTTATCTGAACTAACATCTACAGTTGAAGTCGGAAGTTTACATACACTTAGGTTGGAGTCATTAAAACTAGTTTTTCAACCACTCCACAAATTTCTTGTTAACAAACTATAGTTTTGGCAAGTCGGTTAGGGCATCTACTTTGTGCATGACACAAGTAATTTTTCCAACAATTGTTTACAAACAGATTATTTCACTTATAATTCACTGTATCACAATTCCAGTGGGTCAGAAGTTGACATACACTAAGTTGACTGTGCCTTTAAACAGCTTGGAAAATTCCAGAAAATGATGTCATGGCTTTAGAAGCTTCTGATAGGCTTGTGGAGGTGTACCTGTGGATGTATTTCAAGGCCTACCTTCAAACTCAGTGCCTCTTTGCTTGACATCATGGGAAAATCAAAATAAATCAGCCAAGACCTCAGAAAAAAACAAGTCTGGTTCATCTTTGGGAGCAATTTCCAAACGCCTGAAGGTACCACGTTCATCTGTACAAACAATAGTACGCAAGTATAAACACCATGTGACCAAGCAGCCGTCATACCGCTCAGGAAGGAGACGCGTTCTGTCTCCTAGAGATGAACGTACTTTGGTGCGAAAAGTGCAAATCAATCCCAGAACAACAGCAAAGGACCTTGTGAAGATGTTGGAGGAAACAGGTACAAAAGTATCTATATCCACAGTAAAACGAGTCCTATATCGACATAACCTGAAAGGCCGCTCAGCAAGGAAGAAGACACTGCTCCAAAACCGCCATAACAAAGCCAGACTACGGTTTGCTACTGCACATGGGGACAAAGATCTTACTTTTTGGAGAAATGTCCTCTGGTCTGATGAAACAAAAATAGAACTGTTTGGCCATAATGACCATCGTTATGTTTGGAGGAAAAAGGGGGTTCTTGCAAGCCGAAGAACACCATCCCAACCGCGAAGCACGGGGGTGGCAGCATCATGCTGTGGGGGTGCTTTGCTGCAGGAGGGACTGGTGCACTTCACAAAATAGATGGCATCATGAGGAAGGAAAATTAAGTGGATATATTGAAGCAACATCTCAAGACATCAGTCAGGAAGTTAAAGCTTGGTCGCAAATGGGTCTTCCGAATGGACAATGATCCCAAGCATACTTCCAAAGTTGTGGCAAAATTGCTTAAGGACAACAAAGTCAAGGTATTGGAGTGGCCATCACAAAGCCCTGACCTCAATCCTATAGAAAAGTTGTGGGCTGAACTGAAAAGGCGTGTGCGAGCAAGGAGGCCTACAAACCTGACTCAGTTACACCTGCTCTGTCAGGAGAAATGGGCCAAAATTTACCCAACTTATTGTGGGAAGCTTGTGGAAGACTACCCGAAACGTTTGACCCAAGTTAAACAATTTAAAGGCAATGCTACCAAATACTAATTGAGTGTATGTAAACTTCTGACCCACTGGGAATGTGATGAAGGAAATAAAAGCTGAAATAAATCATTCTCTCTACTATTATTCTGACATTTCACATTCTTAAAATAAAGTGGTGATCCTAACTGACCTAAGACAGGGAATTTTTACTAGGATTAAATGTCAGGAATTGTGAAAAACTGAGTTTAAATGTATTTGGCTAAGGTGTATGTAAACTTCTGACTTCAACTGTATCTGAATTTCTGTCGGTGTCCATTTTGAAAGTGCCGAACAAATAGGCCTACCTCGTCACAGCTCGTTTGCTTGCACTTGCTTATACTTAGAGCTAAGTGTTAATGATATAGGAATAAACATTATGAATTTACTGAACATAAATGTAATAATGTTTGTGTATGGTTCAAAGGTCAAAACTCATTTTGGCATTCGTTATTATTGAAGGAGAATGCGGTTTGACTTACATAAATCCACAAGGAGTCAGTAGAAACCACATATCAGCTATGGTTTTTAAAAAGGCAGTAAATGAGGCTGAATGAACTGTTTCGCTGCCAGACAAGGCTCCGCTGATAGCCAGGTGTAGCAGTGGTAAGGATTCACTCCATGGTGCTGAAACGAAAGCTCCGCTGTTGGGACAGCTTAATGTAGGTCCTAACAGTTTGTGGGTCCCGTTTGTCACCATTATAGTGCAATTAATGTATTGTTTATTGTTGTGTTGTGTAGTGGCTTTGCTGGCATGCATCTAAAAAATAAATGTTGAGTTTGCCCCACCAAGATGTACATGCTAAAATCGCCACTGGTTAAGTTTTGCCATCAGCACTAAGACTGTGTCCCCTTTTCTCAGCAGAGGGAGGGAGAGAGGAGGGACGGTGAGTCGGGTGAGAGGCAGCCTCACTGCTCCTCCCTCCCTTCCGTCAGACTGACCATCAGATGCAGGCCATCAGTCCAGTAAAAAAAAGCACTGCCTCACAGTAATACAACAAACAATCTATTGCCAGTGTGATCATATACCTAACATGCTTAAATATAATTTCAAAATGGTCTGAGAAGAACAACATTGGCAGGGCAATTCAAGCGTAGCCAATATGCAGTGATAATGTATTGGGCCTATAGCCTACTGCACAAACCTCATTGCTACAGAAGTGTTTTTCATTGGTTAATGTTGCATAGGCTTATGTTTTTTAAGTCATCTTTAAATAAAATATGAGCGGTAGATCTCGGCTTGCGTTTATGTATATTTTCTGCCTATCTTACCTCTTTTGAGCTGTCTGTATCCTCCTGACTGGTGTTTTTTCTTTTTTAAGAAACGAAATATGCTACTCTGCATCTACTAAAATCTGGGTAAAGTATTGAAAGGAATGTGAGTCTTATTCAGTACATTTAGTTATTGCTTGCTTTTCTAAAGTCTACCAACCTTACCAGCAGGAATGCCAGCTAAGATAGTTAGACAAGCTAGCTGCTCTAACTTGATTGACAGCCTAAAATGGCTTCTTGGTAGCTAGTTATGAGGTTGGGAACCTATCTGGACTAGCTAAAGCCAACTTCATAAAATTGCTAGGTGGCTAGTAGTATTACAACAAAAAACATTGTATTTATTTATTATTATTATTATTATTATTTTCAACTGGAGAAATCTGAGGGGGCACGTGCCCCTGGGCCCCATATGGGCATGGAGCTTTCTTCAGTTATCACTCTTTCTTTCACCCCTCTATCCCGTTCATTTTTCCCATAGGGATTTTACCCTATTATAAACAGTGTCAGTATACAACAAGTTATTGCACACTTATACCATTTAATAATATACCATTGGAAAGATTAGATTCACAGCTATCCATCAGACACATTTTCTGAATGTTCATGTCAACAGAACTTTGATTTTTGACCTCTAGGGTACATATCATAATTACCTGTATAAATTGCTTTAAAAAGGAAACCCTGATACATTTAAACTTTGTTTGATGAGTGATTCTGAAAGGTCATGAAATTACCTTTCAAATGATATATAACGTAACCAACTTTGAAAGCACCAGCTACAACTATTGTTTAAAAATCGCCCATATTGTGCCATTGACATTAGAATGTTGGAAGCTTAGCCATAGAATTCCATGTAGTGGCGCAACTATGTTTTTAGATTGTAATTTTGGTGATAGAGACACCAAATTTCACAACACACAGCTAAAACAGTTTTAAAATATATATATTTGTAGATACATGGCTACCACAGGATTCCACATTAACCACACAGAAGCCTTTTTCCAATATGGCCTCAAAACAACTCAATGGGGTCTTATTGGATCCATTTCGCATGACTATAGACCACATTCACTCGGTCACTCTATGCTGGGATCTTTGTTGTTGATGGATCTATGAAGATAGTGACACCTATTCAGTGATAAAGCTATTAATAATTAAATCAATTTGTGTGGTACTGAATGATCAGTAAGACCCGGGTTCGTGCAGATTTAAAGAGCCTATGACTTTCAGAATGAGACTGATATGAGGTAAATGATTAATAAATGACTGTTAAATGAGTTAATTTGGGAAACGGTAACTCGTTAAACAACTTTTCCCGTGGTGGCCCAAATTCCTAATGAGTTAATTGTTAAATGATTAATTTAATCTAGTAACAATTAAACATAGTAGGTAATTATTCGATAAATAATAGTCATCACAATAATGAAAGGCACGTCACGACATATTGGAGCCCCCGTGCGAGGAGTCTAAGATAGAACTAGGTCTTACTGTTGAATTCAGTCTAAAGGAATTGTGTAGCAAGATACTGTGGTGTATTAACATTATGACTGTTTTAGAGGAACCAGAGAGAATGTTGATTTTAGTTTCAAGAGGGAATGTTTTAGTGTAACGCCACATACAACAGACAGGAAGTGTGTTGTAGACAGGGGAGACTGGTGATTGGCCAGAAGAGGGAGCATCTTTTTGCATTGTTTATAAATAGGGGGCTAGACTACAGAAAGGGCAGAGCAGCCATTCTGAGGCGTCGCTCTCCGGGTGTCATGTCACCTGTCACTTATGCTGAAGCTTGTGATCTGAATAAACTTATGATCGAGGATTCAGTATGAGCGGACTCCTTTGTTTATCAGCACTAATTGCCACCACTCACTCGATACGACAAATGGCGCCCAACGTGGGGCTGGTCTGCAATCCTCCTTTGATCATTCGTAGCCGCCAAGCTAACTTCGGTCTGAAGTGCCAGAAAGGGTGAGTTTTCCTCACAGCTTTGGAGATTGTTAGTTTTGGATGCTATGTGATTGTACACTGGAGGAATGTACCATTACGACCGTGCCTCGGGTGGCGTTTTTGCTGATGACTGGGGGGTCTGGCTAATCATTATAAAAATTTTAAAACAGCTTTCAGTGATCAGCCAGCAGGGTGATTAATAGATAGAGGACAAGCAGAACAAGAGGAGTTTGTCCTACAAGGACTGGCACAGAAGAAATAGAAGGAGATATAGACCGAGGCTTCAGGCCTGGAGGAAGCGAGGACTTTGGGAGAGGTAAGAGAGCTAGAGGAACAGCTCGAGACGTTGAAGAGACAAGGAGAAAACCTGCTGAGAACATTTTTAATCCCAAGAATTGGAGGAGAAGAAGAATATATTGAGGCCAAGATGCTGAAGAAAAGTAAGAAGATGATGGAAGATGATATTTCGAGGACAGAACTTAGAATATAAGCTGTTGAAGAATACTGATATGTCAACAGCAAGAAAGAACAGGACGAAGAAACTCTGAGAAAACTCAATCATACAACTGGTGGAGAAGAGAAGCTTTGGTTATGAAGAATCAGAGTGAACCAAATCAACAATCACTGTTACAGCTTCAACTGAACAATATCAAATGCAATTGTACCAGCCAAGGGGGGTACCAAATGTTCCATATCCACAGCCAGTTTCTGGACAGACACAGAATTGGAGAGGAAGAGGACGAGAAGAAATAGAAGGAGGAGGAAGATTTCAGCTACACTTCCAGCAACTTTCAGAAGACTGTTATAATTGTGGACAGATTGGTTACTTTACCTGTGAGTGCAACAAGTCAGGAGGAAAAACAGAGAACATTTTAAGGAAGATACAGGGGCAATTCAAGATCACCTGTTCTCCAGGTGAACCCTAAAGATTCTAGAGTGCCTAGAAGATCCGGAAGGGGGGTGTCAGCTGATAGCACCGATTAGAGAAGAAGAGAAAATAGCTAACAATTAAAGTAAAACCAGAGGACTATGAGAAGTGATAGTGAATAGTGTAAAAGCTTTTATCTGTGTTCAGCCTACAGAGGTTAAACATCTCACTAATTGATAACTAATTAGGATAGGGATTTGAGGTAGTAAAACAGTTAATTACTCTTAAGGTACTAATATTAGAGCATATACCTATTGCATTGTTGGGAAGAGATGCATTGTTTAAATTGAATTGTACAATAAGATGTACACTAGACGACTGTCTGGTAGAAGATTTTAAAAAGTAGGTTTTTGGGAATCATATTGGCTTAAAAAGATAGTATCATAGGAAGGATGATACTGCCTATTAGACAATCTGTCTGGGAAATAAAGTTAAAAGGGGTGACGGTTATTCTGGGTTACATTCTTACACTAAGAGATTTCAGGCTAGGCTAAAAGGTGTTTAGTCATTTGCCAAGTCTGTGTGTAAAAAAAGTCAGAAGCAGGTGGGGACTTTCCCAATCACGTATTCTAAAAATTTGGTGGTAAAGGGATTTTGTGAATAAATCAGTGGAAAAGGTTTTTAAAAGGTTAGGAGGAAAAGATTAGATTAAAAAGTTAAGAGAACTAGGTTGAAGGAACTATAAGACAGTAAGCTAAGTTTCAAAGTTAGTAGTAAGAGAGAGAGAACAGTGGTGAAGGACATGTTAAAGTTTAGTGGGAAGATATGGTAGGAGTTTAGATCTGTTAGGAGCAGATGCATTGAGAAAGTATGTGTTGCTGAATGATAAGAGAAGATTGAGGGTGATTGAGTATCTATAGTTACAGTTCCCAGCAGGGAGATCAAGGTAATTATAGGTGTATTTTTTATAATCAAAAGTTTGAAAGTCAGGGATTAGAGATAGGACTGAGATTTGGGAAAAAGTGACACTAGTGGTGATAGATGGAAGTACAAGCAAAGACAACTTTTCTTTGGGGAAACTAGAAGTAACTAAGGACATTAACACTTCAGTCTATTAAAACAACAGTGAGAAGCAATTTAACTCTTTCAACATTGATAGTTATTAAAGGCATAAATATATCGCATTTGATTATAAGGGAACCAATAGCTCCAGCGCCAATTTTAGGGAAAAAATACTTATTGGGGTTAGGATGGGGACGTTCCTCCCACATGGAGAGATAATTATGGAGAAGAAGTATACTTATCTAGTGCAAGCATTAGAATTTGTTCTGGTTAAGAATTATTGGTTAAAAGGCTAGGTAATTCATAAAGTAACGCTTATAATGGAAGAGTTGAGGTCTGTTGTAGTCTCCACAGTCATTGAGGGAGTTCAGGAGGAGTAGATTACAGTAGCCACTCCAACAGTAGATAATACACAGAGGATATTGGTAACTGTGCCAATAGAAATAAGTAAGGTTAATACATCAACTACTTTAATGGTAACTTTGGAAGGGATTAATGATACGATGGCAATAAGCACATGTAGGAAGTATGACACCGACAACAACTTTTCTGAAATTAAAGGGGGTAGCAAGACGAAGAAGGACTTAAAATAGGAGAACAGATAGTAGTAGAGAGAATATAGATTCATCATGGAGGTACAGGATGAGGTCTTTGATTTTAATGACAGACAAGGAGAGGTATCTGATCAGTACCGCTCGTTAGGGGAGAGAGAAACTAAAGGGAGTGGTTTGATTCTTCTGTTGTGAAAGTTAGAGATAGATGGCAGGTAGGAATCTTTGGTTCCAGCGGTTAGCTCATTCTGTAAGATCAGTGAGGAATCTTGAGGGTCCATGTCTGGTGAGAATTCCACCACCAAACATGTTAGAGACGGTCGTTCGACCTCTATCAAGTATGTGTCAATCTTATGCGTTGTCATGACTGTGGTATCAGCAACAGTCAGTAACAGATAAAATAATGTCGTTGTCAAAACATTTGTTTAAGCCTAGGTTTAGGTGTTATTGGGTTAAGTGAATTAACTTGTGTGCATTTGTTAGATGGGAAGGAAACTCGGGTAACAGCAAACCCTGAAGCATTTGAGGTGTAACCATTGAGGGCTAAAAGTTGTTTGGTTCTAATAAAACATTTGAGGTAAGGGGTATGTTTATGGGAATATCAGATTGTGATGTTATATGATGACTTTGGATAAGCATGACCTTAAGGGTAGTAATGAGAAATATGTTACTTTTTATGTACCAGTTAGTAGGAACAGCAGGACTTTGATGGTTAAAAGATTAGCTTTTGCCTGACAATGTGACTATGGGGAATTTTAGAGATATTTGGAGGGTTTGTGGTGATAAAGCGTATATATTCTTACCCTATGGATGGATAGGATTTTGTTACATGTCAACGTTGAAGCTTCCATATGAGGTTTCTACCATTATAAGAGGGGTAGCACCGGACACAGAAATCTGAAGTTATATTTGAAATTGGATGAAAAGAGACATGGCTACATGTCATAGTCTTCAAGTCTATCATTGAAGGATGAATCTAAGGGAGAAGGGGGGACTTTTTCCATGGTATGGTGTAACATTTGGGAAGATCATATTGATAATATTAGGTGTACTTTGAGTTCAGATATTATCACTAGGGTTATATATATGCATTGAAGAATATAAGGGATGCATTTGGTATATCTGAAGGAGTGGGAGATCTGAGAAGTCTTGGTTGCAAGATCATGTAGGCCAGTAGGGGCAGTGATGGGTTACATTTAATGGCAGCTTTGATAACACTGTGTGATGTTTGTAATTTGTTACTGACCTTTGAGAAAGCTATGATATTGAGATAGGTTGGAGAGTGATGCCTGGAGACAACACTCAGATGCCGGTGTTGACTGTTCCTGATCTGGATGAAGATGGACAAGTAGACCTGAATGGATAAATATCATTTTTGATGTTTTGATCATTTTTCCCAAAAAATTTTTTTTTTCCAATATTAGTGTGATTTGTAGTATGATTTATGAATCAAAGGGGGGAATGGGTTTATGTGATTCATACATCATTTATATATCATTTTTATATTCTTAGTTGATATTGATGGTCAATTTGAAAGTGTTGTTTTGCAAAAGATACTGTTTGGTCTTTCCTTTTCTTTCAGAAGCATTTGGGGGAACATATGGAGATTGAAATACTCAAACAACGACAATATGAAGGGACAATATGAAACGACAATGATTGGAGGAGATGAAACAAGGAGGGTGTGGCCGATTCCATCATCAACAAAGCCATTGGAAGTCGAGACTACGGGGAGATGAAGGGTAGTGGACTACATTCCAGTGTCTGCAATGAAATATAGACATGTGTAATACATAATTTGTGTCATATTCTTAGGTATTAATTTTTGTAGAATGATGTTTGATGTTATTGAATACATGTGAGGATCTTAGATGTTTTTGTTTATTTCGGTGATGCTTAGGGACAGAGAAAGTCTAGGCAGGGAGAGGTTCACTGTAGGGTCCAATGGGTTGACCAGCCTTACAAGTGGATGTTTTTGGATAGGATTTTGTTTGCAGGGGCTTACATGTGTATTTAATTGCATCATAGTTTCAAATGCATTTACATGGTTTATGAGTTTATCTGGAGTACCGAAGGTGGTTGCCTGGGGCAGAGGGACCGTGAGAGAATTTTACTGTCTTGATTGATGGATGGAAGGTTGCCGGACAGTTTTTCGCTCTTACACTCCATAAAGATTTGTTCATATTTCATAGTAATGTATTCACACTTCATAAACTGTTGTTCATATTTCATAGAAAGGTATTTACACTCTAGAGGAGAATGTTTTTTGGTTTAATGTTAAAGATACTCAATAGGATAAATTATTACTAGTCATAATCCTATTCTGTTTGTTGTCGAGACTTTTAATTTGTCTCGAAGGGGGGAATATGTGGTGTATTAACATTATGACTGTTTTAGAGGAACCAGAGAGAATGTTGATTTTAGTATCAAGAGGGAATGTTTTAGTGTAACGCCACATACAACAGACAGGAAGTGTGTTGTAGACAGGGGAGACTGGTGATTGGCCAGAAGAGGGAGCATCTTTTTGCATTGTTTATAAATAGGGGGCTAGACTACAGAAAGGGCAGAGCAGCCATTCTGAGGCGTCGCTCTCCGGGTGTCATGTCACCTGTCACTTATGCTGAAGCTTGTGATCTGAATAAACTTATGATCGAGGATTCAGTATGAGCGGACTCCTTTGTTTATCAGCACTAATTGCCACCACTCACTCGATACGACAATACGTTGTACACCAATAGTGCTGTAGGCAGGATTGTTGTTGAGAGTGGCGTGTGTGTGGTCCCTTTTCATCCAGATACTAGGTCGGAGAGATTGACTCCGTTGTTGTATATCTGACGAAAAGTCAGCGTGTAGGGGATTACTTAATGCTACGAGCCAGGACGTATGGGCCGGCTGATTTAGCAATTCTGAGGAATATACTCATTGCCCATGTAACCGGTGTGAAATGGCTAGCTAGTTAGCGGTGCGCACTAGTAGCGTTTCAATCGGTGACGTCACTCACTCTGAGACCTTGAAGTAGTTGTTTCCCTTGCTCTGCAAGGGCCGCAGCTTTTGTGGAGCGACGGGTAACGGTGCTTCGAGGGTGACTGTTGTCGATGTGTGCAGAGGGTCCCTGGTTCAAGCCCAGGTAGGGGCGAGGAGAGGGACGGAAGCAACCCTGTTACACCCATAACGTGGTACTATTTCTGTCTCTCGCGTTTCAGAAGCGAGTAGACTCGGTCAGTACTAATTTCTTGAGCTAGCACATATGGGCCAGTCAATTAAAGAAATTTGAGAAGATATAGTTGTTGGCCGAAGCAAAGTATTATCTCTCTGTCTATCGCACTTCAGTAGCGTGAGTAAGACCAATGGCAAAAACATTTATTTTATGTTTCCGCGTGTTCCAGTTGTTTCGTTGCGTCAATTCAAATCTGGTATTGGGAACAAAAAGAGGTCTTCTATAATAGACTAGTATTTTAATTAATGCAAAACACTTCAATGGTAAATATGATGTTCGTATATACGGGTCCACTGAAATACCACGCAGGGCAGACAGAGAACTGAGCCATTGTCATAAGTTCTTCTTTAAATACTCTGACAGAGATAGTTCCTGCTCCATGCAGGCCTATCAGAGTAGAGACTGAGCGTGGTTTAGACTTACTCAGCCTATTGTTGGCGCACAGGCTGGTCCCAGCCCCTTGGCGCTTCACTGTTGCCAGGTGTTTGTTATTTTGCAACTTGTCCAGAGAGTCAGCACTTTTGCAGTACACGTCCTTGGGCGTTCTAACAAAGAGGCAGTGTTTGTGTCTGTGAGACACAAGTCTGTCTCGGCCTACCCCCTAATAGTTCCTCACATTAATCACAGCTTGTTATGTTGACCAATCTATATCAGTACAGCACAAACCTATTATGTTTAATCATCAATGTATTCTTTCTAAGCTAACAGCACATCTAAAATATAAGAGAATAATTTCCCACACGGTAAAACATTGCTAGCAAAATAATCACAGAAAGGGTTAACGTGAGACGTCATTAATAAACCCCTTCCCTTGTTAAAGGGGACTCTGTGTGTGCGTGGAAATTAGATTCCCTGTACAAGTAGGGTAGCTTTGCACTAGATGCTAAGCTAACAAAGGGAGAGCAGCCATTTTTGTTTATCCCTTTGTTCCAAAGGAAGTTCCGCCCCTTGGGACTCCCGTTTGATTTCAGCTTTCTGCCATCAACGACCTCTGGTGGTGAAGAATCGCCAGTAATTCTTTTTGAAACAATTAATGTGAGGACACACTCTTAACCCACTGTTACAACGGGTTACACTGGATGATATCAATCCAATCTCAACTGGTTGGATATCATTGTCTCATTCGATTTAACCGGGAAGGTGAGTCGCCAAACAAACCTTTTTCAGGGTTGGTCTGAAAAGGTCAAAATTAATTTGTTCAAACCAATGAGACATTTTAAACTTTCTCCACATTAACCTAGATACAGCAACGCTTTTCAGGTTAATTCAAGTTTAATTCCCAGATAGCCAATACAGGCACACCCGTCGCTATTTGCGGGCCCGCCCCCAAAAATGCTTGTGCCACCCCCCCCACTTGAGGGAATTTATTATTAAATATACGTACTGTAGGCTAATAATAATTGTGCCCTGCCCTCCCATGCATTTCATATGCCCCCCTTAAGACTGAGGTCTGGCGACGGGTCTGTATACAGGTATGATTGATCATTATCATTGATTAATCCATTCAATTTGCTTTTGCAAAGCTCATTGGGCCAACTCCAACAGTACTGGTCCAGTATTGACGGAAGTCCCGCCTTCACGGGAATCCCAGCAAATCTCAAATGATTGGATATCAATGTCTCATTCAGTTTAATAAATTAAATTGCCGAACATACCTTTTCAGGTTGATCATTTGGATAATATCCAGATTCATTTGGTTCAACAAAGGAGCCAATTTAAACTTTTCCATATTAACCTAGATACAACAATGCTATCAGGTTAATTAAAGTTTAATTCCCAGATAGCCTATACAGGTATGATTAATCAATAACATTGATGAATCAATTAAAATTGCTTTTGCAAGTTCGTTAAACTCCAACATTACTGATCCAGTATTGACGATTCATTGACGTCTGTAAACTGAATAAAATCATTTTTGCAGCTTCCAACAACTCAAAACCCAACATTTTACATAAGTTTAAACAACTAATAATCATCAAAATGAGCAAGCTATCAGAGGGGGTGCCATCCATTCCCCCGCTAATGAGTGAACCCTCACCCACAGAAATATTGCAAATCCAAACTATGCCGAAGGGTTGAGAATGTTAGATCACAATGCCATAAGCGAAAAAACTGCAGAAATCGCGACTGACGCCCTCCAAAATAGGCCGGCAGGCACAGGCCTTGTAAAGGTTCTCTCCAGTTTAGCCCTGAACTATCCCCACTAGCAGAGATGGGCATTGGTCCAGCACGAGCAAGAAACTATTTAGATGAAGGGACAGGTGGAGAGAACCAGGAAGCTGCTGACAAAGACAAGATGCTGCTAGCCGAGGAGCTGCATTTGAGAACGGATCAATAAAAACATTTGGCAAACACTTATAATAATAATATGCCATTTAGCAGACGCTTTTATCCAAAGCGACTTACAGTCATGCGTGCATACATTTTTGTGTATGGGTGGTCCCGGGGTTCGAACCCACTACCTTGGCGTTACAAGCGCCGTGCTCTACCAGTTGAGCTACAGAGGACCACGACGAAGAACGAGCACAAACTCTCGAACAAATTCGTTTTCTACAAGAACAACTTGATTTAGCCAACAGTAAATATGACGAAGTCCATGCAAAACTAGATGAATCTGATGAGCTAGCTAAGAACAAGGGTGACCAACTTGATGCCCTACAAGCAGTTTTAAATGACACCACTCAAAGCAATAATGTTCTATTCCAAAAGCTGCAGACCAAAGACGATCAGTTAATGAACACCTTGACCAAATTGGATGAAAAAACAGCGGAACTCATTGAAGTCGCTGACCGAATGAACGATGAGAGAACCCAGGTGAGGAAGTTGGAAAACTTGACTTCTAAGCAAGCGGACATCTCATCACTGAATCTCTCACTCCACACTCGAGACCTCTCCCTGCAAACCATGACAGATAAGTATGAGGCCGAACGGAGCAACTGCGACACTCACGCGTCTAAAATAAATACCCTCAGCTCCCAAGTGGACTCTGCTATGCAGCAGAACACCACCCTTAGGTACCATCTGGAGGAACTCCAGAACAGCCACGCACTACCGCGTGACTACCCAACCAAGCAACCAAGCTCGCTACCGGAGCCTGGGAACGAAGGAGTGTAGACGACAGGAAGTTTCAGACTTCACCTCTCTTAGGTGTCCCTCAGTCTTTTCATCTTGGTCGTTCGGCCCAGAGTAACATGGCGCCTCTTCGCCAACAACATTTCAATTTGGCTCTTCCTCTTGGCCCTTCGGTCAAAAATTCCCCACGGGAGGAAGCAGACGCTCCTAGCGCACTTGACGCGGAACACCTTGACAAAATCGTCAAAAACGTTAGCATCTTTGACTCCGTTCCAGGTAAGCCAAACGACACTGAGACGTTCTTAGCAGACATAGAGGACGCCTTGGATGGCTACCCGAACGCTACGAATACTGACAGGCTTTACCTGTTGAAGTGAACGTCCAACAGACACGTGACAAGGTTAATCTGTCTACAACAGCAACACGTGCAAAACGACTACGCTAAACTTGCCACAGCTTTGAAAATAGAATTCAGTGGTTCTGCGACTCGCAAACACGACAGCTCGCTGGCTAACACTGTCAAACAAGCTCAGAATGAACACCCACAAGCCTACTATCAAAGGCTTTGTTCAGCTTACTTTGGCATGCTCACTGAAACAGGAATGGAAGAGCTATTACCATTCAAACAAATGTTTCTGTCAAACATGTATCCCAACTTCATTAACTACTTCGGCCCTACTGCCTACGTTGGTTTGCCAATCTCGGCACTCCGAGAGTTTGCGAGCACAGCTTTTGATGCATCCGAAGCGGGCTGGGCTAAGAGCCTGGACACTTCGGTTTTCAAGATTGGGGGGGGTGCAATCACTCCAGTTGGAGGGTGCGGCATCAGGGACAGGAGCGAAAAAAGATGACGCACCAAGTGGGCGGCTACCACATACATACCACACTGATGACCACCGCAGTAACGATAGCTACAAAGAACGTCCCCAACCAAACAGGTCCTGGAGAGGTCGATCTGGCCACTATGTTCCTGTATCTAACCCTCACAAATGGTCAGGAAACAACGGTAACAAGCGTAACAAGAGTAACAAAGGGTTCGATGATGACCAAAACGTAACCCGAAGCTCTCTAGAAGCTCTGATAAGAGATGTACTTCAGCTAAAAAAAATTGAGAAAGAGGGAAAAGATAAGTCACCATGACTAGGAGTGAAATTGCCGGAGTATGGGTCCCCCGAAATTAACACCATTTGCCAGGTCGGAAACGTTCACCTTAACCCCGCCCTCACTCAAATCCCAGTCCAGGGCCCGCTCGATAGAGGCCATGATATAGATGTTGCGACGCACAAGGTAAGCAGCATTGCAACAGCTGATTCCTCTCCCATTCCGATAGAGGACCCACTGGGTCACAAAGTACAGCAATCTGTCTTAAAAATCGACACAGATAACTCACCACTCCGTTCTGCCAACCCACTCCACTTTGTTGGCGATATGACAAGAAAAACTGACTCAAACAGGCCATACCTCAAAGCTGTCTTAGAGGACTGTTTGACCTGTGATGCACTGATAGATTCTGAAAAACTTTGCTTAAAAACAGAACGATGCGACACTAAACTTTGAGGTTTCACTCAGGCTACCTCGCCTCTTACCAAGCGTATCCTACTAAAACTGAACTTCGAAAGCGTGTCACTTGTCCACCCTGTGTACGGGACTATCATTGACACCGAGCAGATGCTGATTGGGATGAATTTAATAGACCGTTTGGTACCACTGATGGATTGGAAATCCAATCAAATCTGGTCACAAATCGCAATAACTCCGCTGACACCACCACCTTCATTGAAGGATACATGCAATAAGTTATGCGATGACGACAGTTTGGCGTCATCAACTGACATACCCCCAGTGAACTTGGTAATGAGTCCGCAATTTGTGGCAGATGACAGGGTGACTAGTTCAACTCGGAAACTAACCGAACATTAGGTTTTCCTATGTAGCTTGGGTGAATCACCAGCCGATACATACCGCCCTCCACTGATAGGCGGCGTGTGCCTGAACGGCACAATGGTTGAGGATGCCATACTGGCAACCTGGTCCGAAAAATCTGCAATCAGTTTGGAAATGTTCAACAACATTTCAAAAGCGGCTAACTGCCACCCCCTGGTTCCGAAAACGTTCAGATTCCCACTGGGAACGACTCCCCAAACGACACTCACCGCTTTAGGGGTATGTGTGCTATCGATCCGCATTGGAAACAAGGAAGTATTTCACTACTTACTGGTTGTCGCAAACTTACTGGTTGTCGCGAACCACAGTCTATGTGAGAGCGGACATTTTGGTGAGATTGGGTGTTAAACTCGATACCATACACCAAGTTCTTTGGTCTTTGGCGCAGCCAGCTCAACATGCCTTGTCTTTCGACCCTGTGCGAATGGCATCCGGGCAGACTATTCCTGAAGCTTGCAACGTGATAACTGAGTCCGCCGTGGTAATACCGGCAAGAACCACAGAGGTTTCTATAAGACTGAACCTGGCACCCGGCTAACGGATGGAAGGCACCACTACGTTCTTCCAACCCTCGCCGCAATTATTAGATTTGGGGCTAACTATCAACGGTAACCCGCTGGTGGAGCTAAACGCCAGATCCACTTACCTCTTGGTGCAGAATCTGACTCAAGCGGATATCTCCATTCCTCGGCACACTCAGCTAGGAACATTGATTGATTACTCATTCCATGATTTTGAACTTGTTGTTCCCATGATTGGGCCTCTTCCTTCCTCCCTAGACCTATGTGGTGAGGAAGGGCCGCTTTTTACTTGTCCGTCAAAGGCAATCGCAATAACTCCCGTATTGCCACTGGACGACACATCAACGTTCAGGCTGGATGTCGATTCAGACAATGACCTGTTGATATACTCCATCTTCATGGAGGATGATACCGCATCTTCTTCTTGACGTGAAGTACACACTGATGACGTAACAGCTAATGATTCCCCCACCATTGACAAGCAGTCACCACCTGATGAAGACCTGTACAATGCTGCTGAACCATCCGGGTTTCCATGCATAGGTACTACAGCTACTGACGGAAGCAGACGCACTTGTCAATGACACTGAAAGACATCAGTTGCAGGACTTATTTAACAAACACAGAGAGATCTGGTTGACAGACTCGCTGGATTGCGGGATTACGGGTATTCATGTGGTGCGTATTCCTACGCCACCCAGAGCAGCTCCTACGTTTGTGAGACAATACAAAATTCCGCTTGCAGCGTACTCTGCGGTACAAGAGATTATCGACTCCCTATTAGCTAAACAGATAATCAGGGAATGTAACAGTATGTACAGCGCTCCCGTGTGGCCTGTTTTGAAACCAACGGGTAAATGGCTATAGACAACTCAACAAGCTGGTTCCGTTGTCTCATTGGCCTATGACACAGCTCGACCAGGAGTTGCCAAAGGTGACAAACGCCAAATACTTCTCCACTGTCGACGTGGCGAATGGTTTCTGGACCATGACAGTCGACCCTCGCGGCCAACACAAGTTGGCTTTCTCTTTCTCAAACAAGCTCTTCACGTTCAATCGTTGCCCGTTCGGATATTTGAACTCCCCCGCAGAGTTCAACATCTTCCTGCACAAGGCAATGCCAGATGCAGCCACCAAGGGAACGATAATCTATGTGGACGATGTTCTCAACGAGATGGACCACGTTCTTAACCAACTAGGAATGGCAGGGGCTAAGCTGGATATCATGAAAGGACAATGGTGCAGGACCAAGGTCAACTATGTTGGACTTCTGGTGGGTGCTGAGGGCATCCTGCCACAATCTAGCAGAATCCAAGCAGTCCGCAACATCAAAACTCCCTTCAATTCATCGAAAATTATGCCGACTTGTCAAAATCTTTGACCCGTCTTCTTCAGAAAGACACCCTGTTCATTTGGGATGCCACTCACGACGAAGCTGTGACTTCCTTGAAATACCTGCTTTGTGCGGCACCCTGCCTGGTCTACCCCAACAAAGACAAGACATTCTTTTTGGAAGTAGGTTTCTCAGAGCACTGCCTTAGTGCTGGGTTGTACCAAAAATACGACCAAGCCAGACGTGTGGTTGCTTACGCAAGCAAAACACTCAACCCTGCTGAATACAAGTACTCAGACTGCGAAAAAGCGCTTCTGTCAACAGTCTGGGCAGTCAAGCACTTCACCTCTTATGTCGGCGGACAAAAGGTGATCATAGAAACATGTCACCAGCCGGTGACTTTCCTGAAAAGCCAAAGAATCCGTGAGGGTGCTGTACACAACAGCAGGATAGCAGCTTGGCTCATGACGCTGCAAAGCCATGATGTGGTTGTCAACTACGCACCGCTTTGGCGGTGTGTCAACGCTGCGGTGAAGAAGAAACCAGGCCCATGTGACATAGCTCCGCCGTCACCAGAAGTAGCTGGTGTACCTATCACAATCTAAATATACACATTGTAAGATATTTAGCGAAATAGACCAGCATGCCTCTCCATAGGAAAACAATGGGGGAGCTCAGAGTTCCAAGGGCAAAAAGTATTTTGGGGCTAGTGTTTGATGACAACGGAGTACGCTGCCCAGCCTTACATGATTAGAAAGAGGGGATTCTCATGATGAAAATGGTGTCTGACTTGAAAATATAAAAATATACACATTGTGAGATATTTGGCGAAATAGACAGACATGTCCATGTAGAATTTTCCCATAGGGAAACAATGGGACAGTCGTGTAATTTCTGATATTTTAAATGCTAGCTTTTGATGACAACTGAGTATGCTGCCCAGCCTTACATCATAACAAAGAGGAGATTCACCTGATTTAAAATGATGTCTGACTTGAAAAAATCTAAATATATTTGGAGATATTTTGTGAAATAAACAGACATACAACTATTTCCCCTATAGGAAACAATGGGATGACCTCAGAGTTCCATGAGTAAATGTTTTATTTTTGACATTTTAACTACCAGCAACTGGTCACAGCCCTATGCTGCCCAAACTTACATAATTAGAAAGAATAGGTTATCTTGATTAAAATGGTGTAGAACTTCAAACCATCAAAATACAGTGAGGGAAAAAAGTATTTGATCCCCTGTTGATTTTGTACGTTTGCCCACTGACAAAGAAATGATCAGTCTATAATTTTAATGGTAGGTTTATTTGAACAGTGAGAGACAGAATAACAACAAAAAAATCCAGAAAAACGCATGTCAAAAATGTTATAAATTGATTTTTGCATTTTAATGAGGGAAATAAGTATTTGACCCCCTCTCAATCAGAAAGATTTCTGGCTCCCAGGTGTCTTTTATACAGGTAACGAGCTGAGATTAGGAGCACATTCTTAAAGGGAGTGCTCCTAATCTCAGCTTGTTACCTGTATAAAAGACACCTGTCCACAGAAGCAATCAATCAATCAGATTCCAAACTCTCCACCATGGCCAAGACCAAAGAGCTCTCCAAGGATGTCAGGGACAAGATTGTAGACCTACACAAGGCTGGAATGGGCTACAAGAACATCGCTAAGCAGCTTGGTGAGAAGGTGACAACAGTTGGTGCGATTATTCGCAAATGGAAGAAACTCAAAATAACTGTCAATCTCCCTCGGCCTGGGGCTCCATGCAAGATCTCACCTCGTGGAGTTGCAATGATCATGAGAACGGTGAGGAATCATCCCAGAACTACACGGGAGGATCTTGTCAATGATCTCAAGGCAGCTGGGACCATAGTCACCAAGAAAACAATTGGTAACACACTACGCCGTGAAGGACTGAAATCCTTCAGCGCCCGCAAGGTCCCCCTGCTCAAGAAAGCACATATACATGCCCGTCTGAAGTGTGCCAATGAACATCCAAATGATTCAGAGGAGAACTTGATGAAAGTGTTGTGGTCAGATGAGACCAAAATCGAGCTCTTTTGCATCAACTCAACTCGCCGTGTTTGGAGGAGGAGGAATGCTGCCTATGACCCCAAGAACACCATCCCCACCGTCAAACATGGAGGTGGAAACATTATGCTTTGGGGGTGTTTTTCTGCTAAGGGGACAGGACAACTTCACCGCATCAATGGACGGGGCCATGTACCGTCAAATCTTGGGTGAGAACCTCCTTCCCTCAGCCAGGGCATTGAAAATGGGTCGTGGGATGGGTATTCCAGCATGACAATGACCCAAAACACACGGCCAAGGCAACAAAGGAGTGGCTCAAGAAGAAGCACATTAAGGTCCTGGAGTGGCCTATCCAGTCTCCAGACCTTAATCCCATAGAAAATCTGTGGAGGGAGCTGAAGGTTGGAGTTGCCAAACATCAGCCTCGAAACCTTAATGACTTGGAGAAGATCTGCAAACAGGAGTGGGACAAAATCCCTCCTGAGATGTGTGCAAACCTGGTGGCCAACTACAAGAAACGTCTGACCTCTGTGATTGCCAAAAAGGGTTTTGCCACCAAGTACTAAGTCATGTTTTGCAGAGGGGTCAAATACTTATTTCCCTCATTAAAATGCAAATCAATTGATAACATTTTTGACATGCGTTTTTCTGGATTTTTTTGGTGTTATTCTGTTTCTCACTGTTCAAATAAACCTGCCATTAAAATGATAGATTGATCTTGTCTTTGTCAGTGGGCAAACGTACAAAATCAGCAGGGGATCAAAAACTTTTTCCCCTCACTGTACAAACATTTTGAGATATTTGGCGAAATAGTGATAAAGAAATGTGTGAGTAAGATATGACTAAAATGTCACACCCTCAGTTAAACTAATAATGTATGACTATTAGAAGACTAGAGCTTAGAGTGTTAATCATATGTGCTTGTATAAGCCTCATATTTGCGCAGCAACAGAGTATTTGTGTCTTGTGATGCCAGTAAAGGAAGTCTGTGTATGTGTGACCTGATAACAAGAAAACAGAAGATAACCACATGAGCTAAACCCAGGTGTGAAATAGCTACAAGAGGAAACAAAAGACTGTTGTGTGAGCTTGCAAGAAGACTGATATGTGCACAGTGGAAAAATACAGCCCGCCTAAAGCGGGGTGGGATTTTTCGTCTGACGTGTGAGTATAAAAACACTGGGCACCCATTTTGGGGCAGAGCGCTGTAGTGTCGAGTCAATGTTGCTAATCATTGCTGTTAAACAAAGGAGTCCGCCAATACTGAACTTTGATCATAAGTTTTATTCATATCACAAGATTTCAGCATGAGTTTACGGATGTCATGATCACCCGGAGAGCAGTGTCCTCCAAATTACAATGTCTGCTCTAACGTTCTTTGTCTCTAGCCTATACTTATAAGATATACAAAAATATGGGTGGCTCCCTCTACTGTCCAATCCCCTGTTTACAACACACACTCCCTCTGTTCTATGTGGCGTCACACTAAAACAATTCCCTCTGACAGTAAATAAACATCCTCTCAGGTTCCACTGAAAAACATTAACAAAGTCATAATCTTAATACACTACATTCCCCCCTTCGAGACTAACTAAAAGTCTCAAAAACAAACAGAATAGGATTATGACAAGTAACAATTTATCTTATTGAGTATCTTTAACAATAAACCAAAAACATTTTTTCTCTGGAGTGTAAATACCTTTCTATGAAATATGAACAAATCTTTATGGAGTGTGAATACATTACTATGAAATATGAACAAATCTTTATGAAGTGTGAATACATTACTATGAAATAGGAACAAATCTTTATGAAGTGTGAATACATTACTATGAAATATGAACAAATCTTTATGGAGTGTGAGAGCGAAAAACCTGTCTGGCAGCCTTCTTTCCAAATATCCATCCATCAATCAAGACAGTAAAATTCTCTCACGGCCCCTCTGCCCCAGGCAACCACCTAGGTACTCCAGATCAATTCATAAATCTTTATCAATGCATTTGAAACTATGATGCAATTAAATACACATGAAAGCCCCAGCAAACAAAATACTATCCAAAAAATATCCACACTAAGGCTGGTCGACCCATCGGACCCTACGGTGGATTATCTCTATCCCTGCCTAGACTCCATGTCCCTAAGCATTCACGAAATAAACAAAAACATCTAAGATCCCCACATGTATCCAATAACATCAAATATCATTCTACAAAAATTAATACCTAAGAATATGACACAAATTATGTATTACACATGCAAATATGTCTATATTTCATTGCAGACACTGGAATATAGTCCACTACACTTCATCTCCTCAGCAGTGTCGACTTCCAATGCATCGTTGATGATGGAATCGGAACATTTCCACACCTTCCTTGTTCCATCTCCTCCAGTCCCTTCATATTCTCCTTTCATATTGTCCCTTCATATTGTCCTTGTTTGAGTATTTCAATCTCTACATATTCCCCCAAATGCTTCTGGAAGAAAAGAAAAGACCAAACAGTATCTTTTGCAAAACAACACATTCAAATTAAAACATCAATATCAACTAAGAATATAAAATGATATATAAATGATATATGAATCACATTATCCTATTTCCCCCCTTTGATTCATAACAAAATACTAAAATCACACTAATATTGAAAAACATTTGAAAAATGATCAAATAATCAAAAAGGATATTTATCCATCAATACTCCTTACAGTCCCACTTGTCCCTCTTCATCCAGATCAGGAACAGTCAACAACGGCATCTGAGTGTTGTCTCCAGGCATCACTACTCCAACCCATCTCAATATCATAGCCTTCTCAAAGGTCAGTAACAAGGTACAAAAGCAAAACATTTTCGACAGAAGATTAAACCCTCTTATCATTTCATTTGCCAAACTCTGCAAAGTATAGGTAATATTATCAATATGATCTTCCCAAATTTTACACCATACCATGGAAAAATCCCCACTTCTCTCTTAGACTTATCCTCCAATGATAGGCTTCCCAGACTATGAAATTCCTCTAAAATTGGTGCTAGAGCTATCTGCTCCCTTGTAATCAAATGCAATATATTTATGGCTTTAATAACTATCAATGTTGAAAGAGTTAAATTGCTTCTCACTGTTGTTATAATAGGCTGAAGTGTTGATGTCCTTGTTGTTACTTCATCCATTCTCCCTAAAGCTTTGAACTCCTTACTTGTATTTCCATCTATCACCACTAGTTCTCTCTCTCTTACTACTAACATTGAAACTTAGCTTACTGTCCTAGAGTTCCTTCAACCCTAGTTCTCCTAACTTTTTTAATCTAATCTTTTCTCCTAACTTTTAAAAAACCATTCCACTGATTTATTCACAAAATCCCTTTACTACCAATTTTTAGAATATGTGATCGGGAAGTCCCCACCTGCTTCTGACTTCTTTACACACAGACTTGGCAAACGATTAAACATATTTTAGCCTAGTTTGAAATCTCTTGGTGTAGGAATGTAACCAAGAATAACAGTCACCCCTTTTAACTTTATTTTTCAGACAGATTGTCTAATAGGCAGTCTAATAGATTGTCATAGGAAGGAGGACATTATCTTTTCAAGCAAATATGATTCCCAAAAACCCTACTCTTTTAAAATCTTCTACCAGACAGCCGTCTAGTGTACATCTTATTGTACAGTTCAATTTACACAATGCATCTCTTCCCAACAATGCAATAGGTATATGTTCTGATACCAGTATGTGTATATTTTAATTTCTCTTTGATTTTTATAGCAGAGCTCAATTGGTTCCTTAAGAGTAATCAACTGTTTTACTCCCTCGAATCCCTATCCTAATTAGTTAATTTTACATAGTGAGATGTTTAACCTCTTTAGGCTCAACACAGATAAAAGCTTTTCCACTATTCACCTCTCCTCGTCCTTTGTTTTCACTTCAATTGTTAGATATTTTTTCTCCCTAATCGGTGCTATCAGTGTTAGGCTGGGTGGGGGACTCAGGTGCAGAGACGGACACACGGACAAAAGAGGGTGAATTAGGATGTTGTTTATTCAGCGTGTTTTGGCAGAGAGAAACAGTTCAGGGTGGAGTAGCTTCAGACCGGGGTAGGAGCTGAGTGGGGTGGAGAGCCAGTAGTACTGAGAGCTGGATGACGAGGATATCAGACAACAGATGAGCAGGTTGCGGCGTGGGAATGGCAGGCAGGCAGGCAGCAGGAACAGACGGGATCTGATCGAAGGAGAGACAGGTTACAAACGTGGCAGAAACAACTATAATGCTGAGAGAGTAACAACTAAACTGAGATTGCTGTACAGAGCCAAGTTACCACAGGTGGTGTAGGAACGAACTGGCGCTGGAGAGGTGTCCAGCCCGGGTAGATAACTGCTGGTTGATTGGTGACAATGAGCTGCAGCTGGATGTAACTGAGCATGAGAGAGAATGGCCACGCCCCCTGACCTAGATCCTCTGACTGGGCTGCACAGCAGGGGGAGACAGACACACACAGGGAAAAAAGGAAAAGGAAAACAAGCAGGAACAGGACCAACAGTGCCGGACCGTAACAGTACCCCCCCCTCAACGGGCGCCACCCGGCGACCCACCCGGCTTGTCAGGGTGGTCCCTATGGAAGTCAGCCACCAGCTGCGGATCCAGTATAAACCGTCGGGGAATCCAGGACCTCTCCTCGGGACCGTATCCCTCCCAGTCCACCAGGTACTGAAGCCCTCTACCACGCCTCCGGACGTCCAGCAGTCTCCGCACCGTGTAGGCTGGATGGTCGACACAATACGCGGTGGCGGAGGGGGATCCACAGGCGGACACAAAGGGCTGGAGGAGACAAGCTTCAGCTGGGACACGTGAAATGTAGGATGGACTCTCATGGCCTGGGGAAGCTTCAACCGAACAGCCGAAGGGTTGATGATGGAGTCGATCTCGAAAGGACCCAAATACCGGGGCGACAGCTTACGGGAGTCAGTGCGCAGGGGGATGTTGCTGGAGGAGAGCCAGACTCGCTGACCAGGCTGGAACTGGGGAGCGACTACCCTGTGCCTGTCCGCCACTCTCTTGTTACGCTCTGCTGTCCGTAGAAGGGCCTCACGGGTGTCCACCCACACCTTGCGGCAGCGACGAAGGTTATCCTGAACTGACGGGACGGCTAACTCCTTTTCCTGAGACGGGAACAATGGTGGTTGGTACCCCAAAGCCGCCTCAAATGGTGAAAGGCCGGTGGCAGATGAGGTGAGGGAATTGTGGGCATATTCGACCCACGGGAGGTGTTTTGCCCAGGTGGACGGGTTCTGGGATGTCACACAGCGTAGAGCAGCCTCCAGGTCCTGATTGGTCCTCTCAGTCTGGCCATTGGACTGGGGATGGAAACCTGATGAGAGACTGACAGAGGCACCCAGCGCAGAACAAAACTCCTTCCATACCCGAGAAATGAACTGTGGGCCTCTATCGGACACTATGTCCACAGGTATTCCATGGGGACGGAATACATGTAGGACAAAGAGGTCGGCTGTCTCACTGGCAGACGGTAATTTGGGTAATGCAACAAAATGGGCAGATTTAGAGAATCTGTCCACGATGGTGAGTATGGTGTCATTACCCTCAGACATAGGAAGTCCAGTGACGAAGTCCAAGGCCACGTGAGACCAAGGACGACTCGGGACTGGGAGAGGCCGCAGCAGGCCCGAAGGAGCCCGGTGGGAAGCCTTATTTTGGGCACAGATGGAACAGGCCGCCACGTACTCCCGGACGTCAGTCTCGACGGACGGCCACCAAAAGTGCCTCTTCAGTAGCGACAGTGTACGGTTCATACCAGGGTGGCAGGAGAAGCGCGAGGTGTGGATCCAGTTGAGCACTTGCGGCCGCACGGCTGCGGGAACATAGAGAAGGTCGGGGGGGCCATCGGCCGGTCCAGGTTCCGACTCTTGTGCCGATCAGACGAGGGACTCGATTTCCCAGTGAACAGCCGCCACCAAACAGGAAGCGGGCAGAACAGGTTCAGGAGTGCTGGAGTCTTCATTGTCTGTAAACTGGCGAGAGAGAGCATCAGGCTTGACATTACGTGTGCCAGGACGATATGTTAAAATAAACTTGAACCTGCTGAAGAACAGAGCCCATCTGGCCTGACGGGAGTTTAGCCTCTTGGATGACTGGATGTAAGCCAGGTTCTTGTGGTCTGTCCAGACTATGAAGGGTTGCTCTGCTCCGTCTAGCCAGTGCCTCCACTCCTCCAACGCCAACTTGACAGCAAGCAACTCCCGGTTACCCACGTCGTAGTTCTTCTCAGCAGGGGTCAATCTCCTGGAGAAAAAGGCCACAGGATGGAGCTTCTGGTCCGTGGGGGAACGTTGTGACAGGACAGCCCCCCACCCCGAATCAGAGGCGTCCACTTCCACAATAAACTGCAAACTAGTGTCTGGATGAATAAGAACAGGTGAGGTGGAGAACAGTTCCTTCAATGTACTCACGGCTGACTCGGCCTCAGGCGTCCACAGGAATGGCACCTTTGGGGAGGTGAGCTTGGTCAGGGGGCAACCACTCGGCTGAAACCCCTGATGAAGCGGCGGTAGAAGTTGGCGAAGCCCAGGAAGCGTTTAGCTGCTTCCGAGACGTGGGTGTGGGCCACTCCGCAACCGCTCTGATCTTGTCAGGGTCTGGTGACACTTGTCCCCGCTCGATAATAAAGCCCAAAAAGGGGACGGACTGCCGGTGGAACTCACATTTTTCTGCTTTCACATACAGTTTATTTTCCATGAGGCGTTGGAGAACCAGACGGACGTGGGAGACGTGTTCATCCTGTGACTTAGAGAATATTAGAATGTCATCCAAATAGACAAACACAAAACGGTGTAGAAAATCCCTCAACACATCGTTAACCATGGCCTGAAACACTGCTGGGGCGTTAGTGAGACCGAATGGCATGACTAGGTATTCAAAGTGTCCGAGAGGGGTATTGAACCCAGTTTTCCATTCGTCTCCCTGCCTGATCCTAACGAGGTGGTAAGCGTTACGCAGGTCGAGTTTGGTAAACACGGTGGCACCATGAAGGGGGTTCAAATGCTGAGTTGATGAGAGGCAGGGGGTACGTATTTCTGACTGTGATGTTATTTAGTCCTCTGTAGTC
This sequence comes from Coregonus clupeaformis, assembly GCF_020615455.1. Taxonomy (NCBI): domain Eukaryota; kingdom Metazoa; phylum Chordata; class Actinopteri; order Salmoniformes; family Salmonidae; genus Coregonus; species Coregonus clupeaformis. The sequence continues at coordinate 40,899,440 of NC_059214.1, read as the reverse complement.
AATGCAGGGGCGTAATGTTTTGTCCTTCTTCTCTACAAAAAAGAACCCAGCACCAACAGCGGAAGATGAGGGACGAATGATGCCAGAGGCTAGGGAGTCGCCTATGTAGGTTTCCATAGCTTCTCTCTCAGGACGGGACAGATTGAAAAGCCGACTGGACGGCAAAGGGGCTCCAGGCAGTAACTCAATAGCGCAATCGTATGGCCTATGAGGTGGTAGTGAAAGTGCCTTGGACTTACTGAATACCTCGGCCAGGTCCAGGTACTCTTCAGGGACTGAAGAGAGGTCTGGGGGTTTGACAGGGGAAGCAGGGGAACCTACCGAGGGCGGAATAGCCGACCCAAGGCAAGCAGAATGGCAGTGAGTGCTCCAACTGTGTATCTTGTGGTTTTGCCAGTCAATATGGGGGGTTGTGAAGGCTAAGCCAAGGGAAACCGAGGATAAGAGGGGAGGCCGAGGAGGAGACTACTTTAAACTGGATGGTTTCTTTGTGATTGCCGGACAGCATGAGAGAAACGGGGACAGTTTGGTGGGTGATGTTGGCAAACTGATGGCCGTCTATAGCGGTTACTGTTATAGGCTTAGGCAGGGGCTTAACAGGGATCTCAGCCTGAGTGACCAGGTTAACGTCAAGGAAACTATCCTCAGCACCAGAGTCAATGAGAGCAGCTAATGGGAGAGACAGATTCCTGAACTGGACTGTAGCTGGGATAACTAGACGGGGTGCTGTGGGCATTGAGTCAGGTGTAGCACTCGCAAGTACGCCCACTTTTACCTGCGAGCTTTGTCTTTTGGGCGAACCGGACAGTTAACCAGGAAATGAGTGCGGTCCCCACAGTACATGCACTCACCAGCCCGCATGCGCCGTTCCTTTTCGGCAGGGGACAGACGAGCACGGCCCAGCTGCATGGGCTCGTCTAGTTCCGTGGAGGGATCCGCTGAGGTGTGTGGGCGGTGTCCGAGTGGTGGTGTTGCTCGGGTTGCAGAAAGCGAGGGGGCCCCGCCTGCGGTGTGGACCCGACCGCCCCTCTCCTGTCTCCTCTCCTGTAGCCTGTTGTCTATTCGTGTAGCAAGGGAAACGAGAACATGAAGGTTAGCAGGCTCATCACGAACAGCTAGTTCATTCTTAATCGTGTCACTTAACCCGTTAACAAACGCTCCCTGAAGAGCTTCGTCATTCCACTTGGAATCGGCTGCCAAGGTCCAAAAATCAATGGCGTATTCAGCCACGCTACCCGTGCCCTGTCGTAGCTTCAACAGTCTCTTTGTGGCGGTCCCGGCATGGTCCGGGTGATCAAACACAACTTTCAATTGAGAGGAAAAATCGTCAAACGACAGGCTGGCAATCTGCTGAGTAGAACAAGCCGCTTCTGCCCAAATCAAAGCTTTGCCCCTCAGTAACCCCAGAGCGTAATGTACCTTTGAGGATTCCGTGGAGAAAGACAGGGGCTTCTGTTGGAACACCAAGCGGCACTGAAGCAGGAAACCACGGCATTTGTTCAGGTCCCCGGTGAAAGGTTCGGGTGAGGTTGTAGGTGGTTCCCGAAGGGCAGGAGCGGAAGCCGAGCCTGGAGCCACTGTAGGAGGAACAGGCGGAGGAGAAGCAGAGGGAGGAAGAGTAGTGAGTGTTACCAGGTTAGCTACCTGAGAGGTGAGATGAGATACTTGATCCAACAACCGCTGGTTGTTATCCAATAGAGACCGGATGAGTTGGTCGTGTTGTCCCAATAACATTCCCTGTGAATGGAGGGCGCGTTGTACGCCATCACCCGTTGTTTCATGTGGCATCTCTGCTGAGTCCATGTTTGGCCAGTTCGTTCTGTTAGGCTGGGTGGGGGACTCAGGTGCAGAGACGGACACACGGACAAAAGAGGGTGAATTAGGATGTTGTTTATTCAGCGTGTTTTGGCAGAGAGAAACAGTTCAGGGTGGAGTAGCTTCAGACCGGGGTAGGAGCTGAGTGGGGTGGAGAGCCAGTAGTACTGAGAGCTGGATGACGAGGATATCAGACAACAGATGAGCAGGTTGCGGCGTGGGAATGGCAGGCAGGCAGGCAGCAGGAACAGACGGGATCTGATCGAAGGAGAGACAGGTTACAAACGTGGCAGAAACAACTATAATGCTGAGAGAGTAACAACTAAACTGAGATTGCTGTACGGAGCCAAGTTACCACAGGTGGTGTAGGAACGAACTGGCGCTGGAGAGGTGTCCAGCCCGGGTAGATAACTGCTGGTTGATTGGTGACAATGAGCTGCAGCTGGATGTAACTGAGCATGAGAGAGAATGGCCACGCCCCCTGACCTAGATCCTCTGACTGGGCTGCACAGCAGGGGGAGACAGACACACACAGGGAAAAAAGGAAAAGGAAAACAAGCAGGAACAGGACCAACAGTGCCGGACCGTAACAATCAGCTGACACCCCCCTTCGGATCTTCTAGGCACTCTAGAATCCTTGCTCCTTTAAGGGTTCACCTGTCCTCCAGATGATCTTCACTTGCTCCTGTATCTTCCTCTGAAATTCCCTCTTTCCAGAAACTATCTATGGATATGATAACATCTTTTACCTCTAGTTGTGGCTGATACAATTGCATTTGACCTTGTTCAGTTGAAGCTGTAGCAGTGATTGTTGATTTGGTTCACCCTGATTCTTCATAACCAAAGCTTCTCATCTCCTTCTTATTCTCCACCAGTTGTATTTGATTGAGTTTTCTGAGAGTTTCTTGGTCCTGCTCTTTCTTGTTGTTGACATATCAGTATTCTTCAAAAGGTTATATTCTAAGTTCTGTCCTCGAAATATCATCTTCCATCATCTTCTTACTTTTCTCTCTTTCCTTGGCCTCAATGTATTCTTCTCCTCCAATTCTTGGGATCCTTTTCTCAGCAGTTTCTTCTTCTCTTCTGTATCTTCAGCTTCTTGAGTTGTTCCTCCAGTTCTCTTTGTCTCTTCTAAATTATTCGCTTTATCCAGGCATGATACGCATCGGTCTATATCTCTTTCTATTTCTTCTGTGCTAGTCATTGTTGGATAAAATCCTCTTGAATATGAAGCACCTTTAATCTCCAAGTCTTCATCTTTGCCTTCATCTTTCCGAACCTCATTCTTCTCTTAGTTTCCAGACATCTCGGTTTTTTCTTACTTCTGGAGTTTTGGATTCATTTTTATGGTCGTTTCTGCTTGTCCTCTCTCTATTATTCGTTCATCTTCATCTCTGATGCAATAATCACCCTCCTGGATGATCACCGGAAGCTGAGGATAGACGTCCTTAAGCTCTACTTCTTTCTCATAAGGTGGGGGTCTTTTTGCTAAATCCGTATGTGAGAAAGGTATACTGACTTCTGCCATTAGTTTTTCTGTCGCCTTCTCTTCCTTTAGCATTTTTTCTATACCTTTGTTTCTCTTATCGTTGGTATCTTTCAGTTTTTGTTTGAGAATGAAGGACAACTTAAGAACACCCAGCTCTCTTTGTCTCTTTTCTTTACGTTCTTCCTTTTTTTCCCTTCTTTTGATTTGCTTTATGAATTGACAGAAGCACTTTCATTATGTTGATTACATCAGGGTTAAGAGTCCCTTCCACTGGACATGGTTGTTCAATGTCAGGCCAACGTTTGTTCCATTTGCCGGATAACCTAGCAATACTTTAGTTAATGGTATTGCTATTTTGTACTATATCAACAGGTGTAATTACCTTCATAGTCCTGATATCCTTTTTCCCCATTGTAACAACTGTTTTATATTCCTTTATTGTGAATTATTTTATTTTAGACTATATAGCCTATAGTGTCCTCCCTTTAATTTTTAATATAAAATAAAAATAAAAATAAATCTTCAAAAAAAAAAATATCAATAAAAATATGAATATTAATTAATCATTTTTTTAAATTAAACAATTAATCAATACATTTATGAATAATCAAAAATATTTTTTTTATTTCTATTTCCTATTTTACTAATTTATCAATTAGTGGCTATCTTACCACCTTCAATCAGGAAAAGTACAGGAAAGTAGACAACTTCAGAGCAATCCAAAAAGAAAATACCTATAATCCAGCAACACTACAGTACTCATAAACCCCATTATTTAATAAGCATCCAATTATCTTAATTTTACAGAATAATGTCAGTACTCGATTTCCAACAGAATTCTAATCAAACCCACTCATGCACAGAAACTCCAAAATGGAATTTTTTATTTTATCAGTCTTTTGCCAAGTCTTTGTCAAATTGTCATAACATCAAATATCCTGTAGGGGAAGACTTTGTAAACAGAACAGCACTAGCCTGATTCTCTTTTGACTTGATCCTGTCGCAGCAGCCTATTGTCGCGTGATGTACACGTCAGCACTTCCTGTCTCTCTCTCTCCTCCCTCTCGTCTCTCATATGACAGAAGAACAAAGAAACAGACAAGAATTTAGCAGTTTATGCAGTCACTGAGTTATTTCAACCATTCAATATTCCTCCAGTCACATTCGCTCTAAGAATTAACTCAGGAATAATTATAGATAGCTCAATAACATTTTTTATTTTATTTATTTAATTATTATTTTTTTTATTTTTTTTATCCGTCAACATATCTCTCTCATTTATCAATTCAATAGATCTCAACAAATAGCTTCATCATTAAGCAACAGCCTATGTAACAACTAGAACATTCCATTCGTGTTCAAATCTCTCTCTGTCTGCTTCTGAGTCTGCGTCTCCCAGCATCCAGTGTAGGCAGTGGCATATTCTCCCTACGTAACTCTAAAGTCATAAAATCACACGCATGCGCAGTTCATTCACCAATACGATTTCAGCGTGGACGGAGCCCTCAAGCAGCTCTCTCCCCAAGCCAAACAGAAAGTTAACAGTCCCTCTGTAACTCCGTTTTCTCCTCATAGCCAAACAACATTTAACATTTAACAGAGCTGACAAAGCATAGAACTTAAATTCTACACACACAAACATAATTTAAGAGGCTTTATTCCATCTCGATGGCCCTCTAAGGTCACATGTTAGCATGTAGCATGTAGCATGTATGTAACATGTGGCATGTAGCATGTAGCAATGTAACCTACATTGCGCCGTAAAATTCCTTTTCCTTTGTCCCTAACTTTATGCTGCCGCGAGTTATGGATATTCTATGAGCGGTCACATCAAACAAATGCTTCGTCAAACACCAGCTGAGCGGTAACTTGCAATAGAATGTATATACCACAGTCTCCAGAGTCCCCAGGACTCACCTAAAACACATCTAACGCGTTACAGGATTTTCGGCCCACCTTAAAGAGGTCGCCTTGTTAAGAGGTCTTTCCAGATTCGCAATGTCCTAATTTGTATACATATACCTTGGCCTTATTCCTTCAATCGATTGTTCTTGAATTCCTATTCAAGCAAAATATCTCTATAGGCACTCTATAGATACTCTCCCCCCTTTTGCGCTGTCTACCAGTGCAAACAAATTCAGAATGGTTAGGCCAGACCCCTAGTTCTCAGCAATAAAGCAACACAGCACACATCGGTCCTTTACGGTACATCTCTCCAGCGCACACTCAAATAGCCTTCGAACTAACAAATGCCCAAAGTGGTGAGGAAACTCACCCTTATCTGGCCATGACTTCGGAACGAGAGTCAGCTTGGCGCCCATGAATGGAACAAAGGAGAGACGCAGACCGTCCCTTTTCGTGACGCCATTTTGTAGTGTCGAGTCAATGTTGCTAATCATTGCTGTTAAACAAAGGAGTCCGCCCATACTGAACTTTGATCATACGTTTTATTCATATCACAAGATTTCAGCATGAGTTTACGGATGTCATGATCACCCGGAGAGCAGTGTCCTCCAAATTACAATGTCTGCTCTAACGTTCTTTGTCTCTAGCCTATACTTATAAGATATACAAAAATATGGGTGGCTCCCTCTACTGTCCAATCCCCTGTTTACAACACACACTCCCTCTGTTCTATGTGGCGTCACACTAAAACAATTCCCTCTGACACTAAATTAACATCCTCTCAGGTTCCACTTAAAAACATTAACAAAGTCATAATCTTAATACACTACAGCGCTCTTTGAATAAAGCCTGATAATTGTAAGCTGGGAGACTCTGTCTGATTATTAGAGATTTGCAACCTCTGGGATACAGATTGAGTAATATGAGAGTTCAGTTTGAAACATTGAGATAGAAATTCTCGTGACAAATAGACAGACATGTCCCTATTTCCCCAAAACAATGGCAGTCTGAAAGTTCTAAAAGCAGTCTTTTATTTAAACAGCTTACCATTTATCTTCTACCATTTGCCTTTTTGTGTTTAACATTTTGTGGTTTGAACAAGGCCTCTATGTGAAAGGGTGGCAATAACTTATCAACATTTAATTATTCACAGATCTACTCCTCTGATGACATGGCAGGCAGGCAGACAGACAGGCAGACTCCTCTAATGGCAGGCAGGCAGACTCCTCTGATGGCAGGCAGGCAACACACTCCTGAAAACGAACTGCTCAGCAAAGCAAAGGCTCTTTTGAGAGCTACCAGATTTATTAAAAAAAGATCATTTTCAGTGTCTGTCCAGTGTCTGTGTTTAATGTTAAGGGGGTGTTACTTTGGCAGATAATTTCACCCATCTAAATTAATAGTTTATATATACTGTATATATATATATATATATATATATATATATATATATATATACAGTGGGGAAAAAATGTATTTAGTCAGCCACCAATTGTGCAAGTTCTCCCACTTAAAAAGATGAGAGAGGCCTGTAATTTTCATCATAGGTACACGTCAACTATGACAGACAAAATGAGATTTTTTTTTCCAGAAAATCACATTGTAGGATTTTTAATGAATTTATTCGCAAATTATGATGGAAAATAAGTATTTGGTCAATAACAAAAGTTTCTCAATACTTTGTTATATACCCTTTGTTGGCAATGACACAGGTCAAACGTTTTCTGTAAGTCTTCACAAGGTTTTCACACACTGTTGCTGGTATTTTGGCCCATTCCTCCATGCAGATCTCCTCTAGAACAGTGATGTTTTGGGGCTGTCGCTGGGCAACATGGACTTTCACCTCCCTCCAAAGATTTTCTATGGGGTTGAGATCTGGAGACTGGCTAGACCACTCCAGGACCTTGAAATGCTTCTTACGAAGCCACTCCTTCGTTGCCCAGGCGGTGTGTTTGGGATCATTGTCATGCTGAAAGACCCAGCCACGTTTCATCTTCAATGCCCTTGCTGATGGAAGGAGGTTTTCACTCAAAATCTCACGATACATGGCCCCATTCATTCTTTCCTTTACACGGATCAGTCGTCCTGGTCCCTTTGCAGAAAAACAGCCCCAAAGCATGATGTTTCCACCCCATGCTTCACAGTAGGTATGGTGTTCTTTGGATGCAACTCAGCATTCTTTGTCCTCCAAACACGACGAGTTGAGTTTTTACCAAAACGTTCTATTTTGGTTTCATCTGACCATATGACATTCTCCCAATCCTCTTCTGGATCATCCAAATGCACTCTAGCAAACTTCAGACGGGCCTGGACATGTACTGGCTTAAGCAGGGGGACACGTCTGGCACTGCAGGATTTGAGTCCCTGGTGGCGTAGTGTGTTACTGATGGTAGGCTTTGTTACTTTGGTCCCAGCTCTCTGCAGGTCATTCACTAGGTCCCCCCGTGTGGTTCTGGGATTTTTGCTCACCGTTCTTGTGATCATTTTGACCCCACGGGGTGAGATCTTGCGTGGAGCCCCAGATCGAGGGAGATTATCAGTGGTCTTGTATGTCTTCCATTTCCTAATAATTGCTCCCACAGTTGATTTCTTCAAACCAAGCTGCTTACCTATTGCAGATTCAGTCTTCCCAGCCTGGTGCAGGTCTACAATTTTGTTTCTGGTGTCCTTTGACAGCTCTTTGGTCTTGGCCATAGTGGAGTTTGGAGTGTGACTGTTTGAGGTTGTGGACAGGTGTCTTTTATACTGATAACAAGTTCAAACAGGTGCCATTAATACAGGTAACGAGTGGAGGACAGAGGAGCCTCTTAAAAAAGAAGTTACAGGTCTGTGAGAGCCAGAAATCTTGCTTGTTTGTAGGTGACCAAATACTTATTTTCCACCATAATTTGCAAATAAATTCATTAAAAATCCTACAATGTGATTTTCTGGATTTTTTTTCTCAATTTGTCTCTCATAGTTGACGTGTACCTATGATGAAAATTACAGGCCTCTCTCATCTTTTTAACCCTCCCGTTGTCTTAGGGTCAAAATGACCCGCCACTGTGTTGAACCAACTTTATTTAATTTTTATATTTTTGGGATCATTTGTGAGAAGGAGGCAGTGATACTTTCTTTAAAGTCTCACTGCCTCCTTCTCACAAATGATCCCAAAAATATAAAAATTAAATAAAGTTGGTTCAACACAGTGGCGGGTCATTTTGACCCTAGGACAACGGGAGGGTTAAGTGGGAGAACTTGCACAATTGGTGGCTGACTAAATACTTTTTTCCCCACTGTATTTTCCTAGTACATTCATTGTCAAATTCATCAACCAGCATCGAGCGGCTCCGACTTCTCCGCATATAGCCAACTCAACAAGGCCTGCCACAAACTGGTGCTGTAGGCGGCAGCAAGCACTCTGGGGGTTATGTTGAGGTAATTTGCTGACGGATAGGGTTGCATGATGAAATCTCTTGGCGGGCTATGGAAGATGCAATCTTTTGTACTCCGAGGCTGTTCACTTGCACTGTCATATAACATATTAAGATATTTCTAAATACATGCATACTAAATAAAAGTTGAGGTTAGCGCATCTGACTAGTGATTGTTTGGTCGGGGTTCAATTATATTGCTGTTTGGTCGGGGCATTACTGGAACCATGTCGTCCAAAAAATTATAGTTTTGAATCATCTGTCCATAGAACGTTCTTCCAAGAGTCTTGATGATCATCCAGGTGCTTTTTGGCAAACTTCAGTCAACCTTTTGGACGAGATGGGTCCCATTATGCCTTGCGAAAACCAAACACCTCATTCCACAGTAAGAATATCATTCCAAAGGTCAAGCATGGTGGTGATGGTGTGATGGTTTGGGGATGCTTTGATGCCTCAGGACCTGGACGACTTGCCTTAATAGAAGGAACCATGAATTCTGCTCTGTATCAGAGAATTCTACAGGAGAATGTCAGACCATCCGTCTGTGAGCTGAAGCTGAAGTACAGCTGGGTCATGCAGCAAGACAATGATCCAAAACACACAATCAAGTCTACATGAAAATTGCTAAAAAGCAACAAATTGGAAGTTTTGGAATGGCCTAGTCAAAGTCCAGACCTAATCCCAATTGAGATGTTGTGGCAGGACTTGAAACGAGCAGTTCATGCTTGAAAACCCACACGTCACTGAGTTAAAGCAGTTCTGCATGGAAGAGTGGGCCAAAATTCCTCCACAGCGACGTGAGAGACTGATCAACAACTACAGGAAGCATTTGGTTGGAGTCATTGCAGCTAAAGGTGGCACAACCAGTTATTGAGTGTAAGGGGGCAATTACTTTTTCACACAGGGGAATTGGGTGTTGCATAACTTTGTTTATGAAATAAATTAAAATAAATATGTAATTGTTGTGTTATTTGTTCAGTTATGTTCCCTTTATCTAATATTAGGTTTTGGTTGAAGATCTGATAACATTCAGTATCACAAATATGCAAAAGTAGAGAAAATTAGAAAGGGGGCAAATACTTTTTCATAGCACTGTATATATATATATATATATATATATATATATATATATATATATGGTGTGTATATATAAAAATACTGTATAGGGCTATATATCAATCTAGAACAGGATTATCTATTTTGGATGCAATTTGAATGGAGTTGATGGAGAGAGAGAAAGACTGCGAGAGAGGGCTCGCACGTGCACTGATTTATATTTTTATTTAACCTTTATTTTGTCAGGCAGTCATACTGAGACCAAGGTCTCTTTTACAAATAATCATCTTTACAATTACACCATCTTCTGTGTACATGTACTGTAGGTAAATGGAACCTGGATGTGAACTGTGAGCATCGAGACATGTGAAGGGAAATGTTAAGAAAAGAGAAATGTGAAGGGAAATATGAAGATCTTTCATTGGATCAGCTGCTTTTAAAAATGTTATGATATTTTTCAAACTGCATCATTTTGCAATTACGTCTGGACAGTTGTACATGTCTATATAAAATATGATAATAATTAGCTCAGAGATCATTTATCTGTTTTGATATCTGAACCAATCTTGTAATTTGCAATATTGATTTTGATAGATTTTTAAATAAACTAAGCATTCTGCGAAAAAGTAGTTTTTCTCTGTGACGTTTGTGACTGTACAGTATGCTCCTTTCAGTTACTGCTCTTCACCACAGGCTGGAATAAACATTCATTTCTGCTGCAGTACATGTATGCTGTCTCCTGTTCTATCTAGTTCAATTGCATCAATGTTGACGCTGTGCTGGATTGGCTCCCAGCAGTCTGGGACACTCAACTGAATCACAGTTACTTTGCTAGTACAGGCCAGGATTACTGACTCGTTTGTTGTTAGTTTGGGCCTGTAAAAACTGAGGGTGTAGGCAGATTTTAATACCAACAGGTGGCACTGCAGCCATGTGTATCAGAGACAGACAGCACCATAGACGTCAGTACAATGTGCAGGCTGTGCAGGCTATACAGGCTGTACAGTACACCAAGGGTCAGTAGAATTCATGTTTCGTCTGTGGTACTGTGGACCCACTGAATTCAAACCGATCAAGGTTCTGTGTTGCTTATAAAAGTGATTGATGCATGGCAGGCCAAATTATTTGTTTTGTACTGTCAATAACACAGAAGAGAAACTGATGAGCACTGGACTGGAGGGCTGGAATGTGTAGAAGCAGTAAAAATACGCCACTACACTTTGAAACTGAATTCTGTCTGGATTCATTCTCAGGACCTGGTAACCTGAGCTGAACATGGATAAAACAGTAATTAACTTTTAGGCATTGAGTTATTTGAGTAGAATAAGACAGTGACTGAGTTTGGGTCAGTGGTTATTGGCATCAAGACCAAAAGGAGCTTTTTAGCAAGATGTTCTTCTGACAGGATTAAAACCTCATCGCTCTTCTGTTAATCCTTCTAGATATTATCTGTTCTGTATTCAATTATTATTTAAGGATTACGTTTCAGGGTTCTTTGAGTGTTATAAATCACACTGGCATGAATAGCTCTCTATCTCAGTCATGGGCCATGACTGCTCTTCTCTGAATAGACAGACAGCAGTCACTGTGAACCTATACTAGAACACATGGGTAGAGTTAAGAGTGTGTAGGCCTCCTGTAGAGTATAGCGCTCTTATACAGTATACAGAGCATTCGGGAAGTATTCAGACCCCTTGATTTTTTCCACATTATGTTACGTTACAGCCTTATTCTAAAATTGATTAAATTGTTTTTTTCCCTCATCAATCTACACACAATACCCCATAATGACAAAGCAAAAATAGGTTAAAAAAAATATTAACTGAAATATCACATTAACATAAGTATTCAGACCCTTTACTCAGTACTTTGTTGAAGAACCTTTGACAGCGATTACAACCTTGAGTCTTCTTGGGTATGACGCTACAAGCTTGGCACACCTGTATTTGGGGAGTTTCTCCCATTCTTCTGTGCAGATCCTCTCAAGCTCTGTCAGGTTGGATGGGGAGCGTCGCTGCACAGCTATTTCAGGTCTCTCTAGATATGTTAGAACAGGTTCAAGTCCGGGCTCTGGCTGGGCCACTCAAGGACATTCAGAGACTTGTCCCGAAGCCACTCCTGCGTTGTCTTGACTGTGTGCTTAGGGTCGTTGTCCTGTTGGAAGGTGAATCTTTGCCCCAGTCTGAGGTCCTGAGCGCTCTGGAGCAGATTTTCATCAAGGATCTCTCTGTACTTTGCTCCGTTCATCTTTCCTTCGATCCTGATTAGTCTCCCAGTCCCTGCCACTGATAAATATCCCCACAGCATGATGCTGGCACCACCATGCTTCACCGTAGGGATGGTGCCAGGTTTCCTCCAGATGTGATGCTTGGCATTCAGGCCAAAGAGATCAATATTGGTTTCATCAGACCAGAGAATCTTGTTTCTCATGGTCTGAGAGTCCTTTAGGTGCCATTTGGCAAACTCCAAGCGGGCTGTCATGTACCTTTTACTGAGGAGTGGCTTCCATCTGGCCACTCAACCATAAAGGCCTGATTGAGTGCTGCAGAGATTGTTGTCCTTCTGGAATGTATTCCCGTCTCCACAGAGGAACTGTGGAGCTCTGTCCGAGTGACCATCTGGTTCTTGGTCACCTCCCTGACCAAGGCCCTTCTCCCCCGATTGCTCAGTTTGGCTGGGCGGCCAGCTCTAGGAAGAGTCTTGGTGGTTCCAAACTTCTTCCATTTAAGAATGATGGCCACTGTGTTCTTGGGGACCTTCAATGCTGCACACATTTTTTGGTACCCTTCCCAGATCTTTGCCTCGACACAATCCTGTCTCGGAGCTCTACGGACAATTCCTCGACCTCATGGCTTGGTTTTTACTCTGACATGCACTGTCAACTGTGGGAATTCATATAGACAGGTGTGTGCCTTTCCAAATCATCTCCAATCAATTGAAATTACCACAGGTGGACTCCAATCAAGGATGATCAATGGAAACAGGATGCACCTGAGCTCAATTTCAAGTCTCATAGCAAAGGGTCTGAATACTTATGTAAATAAGGTATTTCTGTTTTTTATTTTTAATACATTTGAAAAAATGTCTAAAAACGTATTTTCACTTTGTCATTATGGGGTATTGTGTGTAGATTGATGAGTAATTTTTTTTTTTAATCAATTTTTAAAATAAGGCTGTAAAGTAACAAAATGTGGAAAAGGGAAGGGGTCTGAATACTTTCTGAATGCACTGTATTTATGGTCTCTGCTCTTTGGACAGCCAGGCTGTTTCCTCCCTATTGTTTCCCCCTGGTCAGTCTTCAGACACAGTCACTTTGTTGTTCATGAATCAGCCCTGTGGTCATTGGTCCAAGCCTGGCAGAACAGATCACTGACCAGTGGCCTGACTCAGTGCTTCATGTCCATATTTCTGTGGCCTTGCCTAGTCTGAACTGGATTGGACGAAACCCTCTGTCAGGACCGGCCCGGCCCAGCTCAACCATAACCACCGGTTCAGATGTCACTAAGGTCACTGGCCTTTTAAATGCTTCAAACCATAAAGCATCTTTACTGGTGTATTTCCCAGCCCTGGCTGCTCTATAGATGGAGAGCCACAGGGAGGAAATCACTTCCATACATCCAGCATAGGAGGCTTAGGGTAAGAGTTAGTTCCACTGAGAAACAAATGTTTGGCTAGAGAGAGTTTATTTGGTACTGCGGCTTCTAAAGGCCTCTGTAACTCTGTCTGGAGTCAGAGACCAGAGTTTTGTAATGTAATCAATATAGAATGAAAGGAGTGACCGAACAATATCTGAGCAACTGAAGGCTATCACATTCCCGTCTAATTGGCTTTGAGACATGGCTTCCCTCAAACCAGACACCGGATCAAGGGAAACGCAGGTTTTTTATTGCAGACCGTTAAACCAGTTTGTCTCTTTCAAAACAACTCCTCCGTCATGCCAACTACCATGTGTTCTAAAGAGGGATGTATGGAGCACACTCAGGCCTGATAGACCCACAGCAATGGCTTCCATGCCGCCTGCAAACCTAAACCATGCATGCACACACACACACACACACACACACACACACACACACACACACACACACACACACACACACACACACACACTATATGGAATTGGTTGTCTTCCTTGCTGTTGGGCAGTGTTCCAGTGCTGTTTAGGATAATAGAGCAGGTTTAACCTCTATGGGATCGGTGTCCCTTATACGGTACGGTTGTTGCTCAATATGCGATATGTGACTAGAATGGTGTTGTAAATAACAGCCAACTTTCCGGGACATTGACATGTCTTATATAGGCAGAAAGCTTACATTCTTGTTAATCTAACTGCAGTGTCCAATTTACAGTAGCTATTACAGCAAAAAAATACCATGCTATTGTTTGAGGATAGTGCACAACAGCAAAACACTTTTATCACGGCAACTGGTTTGGTACATTCACCTCTGAAGGTCCTCTGTAGCTCAATTGGTAGAGCATGGCGCTTGTAACGCCAGGGTAGTGGGTTCGATCCCCGGGACCACCCATACATAAAAATGTATGCATACATGACTGTAAGTCGCTTTGGATAAAAGCTTCTGCTAAATGGCATATTATTATTATTATAAATAATGTACTTACATTCAGTAATCTTGCTCTGATTTGTCATCCTGAGGGTCCCAGAGATAAAATGTAGTGTAGTTTTGTTTGAAAAATCTATTTTTATATTCAAATGTAGGAACTGGGTTCTACAGTTTGACCTCTGACTCCACACTCACCCCGCCCATCCATCTAGATGTGTGAAGGTTAGTGTATTTTCTGTAGGGAAGCTAATGATCCATCATTTATGACATTCCTGGGAGTGTGCAAACTTAAATGTTGTATTACCAGAGCATTTTTGTATGTTCTCTATATTTATGTACTTCAAAACCAATTCGGCAGTTTTGGGAAAACCCCTGGCAGACTTGATACAAAATATTGTGTAGTGATGTAATTCTTCACTGGATCAGTCTGAAACTTTGCACACACACTGCTGCCATCTGGTGGACAACATCTAAACAATCATCTAGAAACCTACATTACTGTCTGGCCTTTCTCTTCCATTTCAAAGATGATGCAACAAAAAATCTATAGAAAACACATGTTTTTACCAGATCTAATGTGTTATATTCTCCTACATTAATTTCAAATTTCCACAAACTTCAAAGTGTTTCCTTTCAAATGATATGAAGAATATGCATATCCTTGCTTCAGGTCCTGAGCTACAGGCAGTTAGATTTGGGTATGTCATTTTAGGCGAAAATTGAAAAAAAGGGTCTGATCCTTAAGAGGTTAAAGTGTTTCAAGGTTGTCATTTCAAACAGAGCTGCTTCCATATGGATCTCTGGCCCAGAACTGATACACTGACTACTCACATAAAGTCCACTCAACCGCTCTCCTCTGGACTCCTCTGATTTCCCCACCCCCGCCGCCCATCTTCCAACATCCCTTAATCACCCCTCTCTCCCCCATCCTCTATCTGCCTCACCCAGTCTGCCCTGGCTTGAGCAGTGAGAGAGTTCAGTCAAAAATCTGTTGTTGACTCAGAAATGCTCTGCCAAATACCGATAGTCAATGATCAAACAGTCAGCCAAATCCACACAGATGGCTTTTAGTCAGTGCCTGGGTAGAGTCATGGAGAGCCTTACTGGACTCAGGTTACTCTCTCTGGCATTTCAGATGGACTCAGTGTAAATGAGTACAGTCAGTCCATTGTCCATTGGCCACGGCTTCCTATTCCCTATACAGTGCAGTGCAGGACTTTGGGCCAGAGCCCTACTGTGAGGTGTCCTATGCCTCTACCCATACTGTATCCTGCTCCCAGTCCCCTTAACCAAACCCAGAATGATGATGACATGTCTGTGCTCAGAGGATCCACTGTAAGCCCTGACCTCAGTGGAAATACTGACACCATGTCTTCCTGAAGGGGCGAGAGAGAGGTAAGAGAAGGGGTGGGGGGAGAGAGAGAGGGGGGGGATAAGAACGTCTTTGTACCCAGCGTGTAGCCAACCCCCTCTTAGTTAGGTGGAACTATTCCAATGGATGACAGTCCTTTCCATTAGATATGGCTGCATTGCACTAAATGCATCTGAATGTGTTATCTTGTAGTTTGCCAGTAATGTATAATAAATGGACCTCTTCGGTCAGTTTATGATTGTGAGGATAGTAGAGCTAGTACAGGTCTCTGTGTTGGTCCAGGCTGAATGGTTCCCGTGTGAGAATGCTGCAGGGTTATAACACTGTAACACTCTCAGCTGGAGAGCTTTCATTCTGCACCCCTAGTTCACCCCAGTGTGTGTGTGTGTGTGTGTGTGTGTGTGTGTGTGTGTGTGTGTGTGTGTGTGTGTGTGTGTGTGTGTGTGTGTGTGTGTGTGTCGTGTGTGTGTGTGTGTGTGTGCGTGCGTGTGTGCGTGTGTGTGTGCGTGTGTGTGTGTGTGTGCGTGCGTGTGTGTGTGTGTGTGTGTGCGTGTGTATGTGTGTGTGTGTGTGAACTTGTTTAGTTTATTTTCTAACTCACGATCCCTGTGGCTTCGCTGGGTTTATATTCTCATTTGGAGCTTTCAGAAACATCCCTCTCTATCCTCTTCCCCTCTCTCACCCTTGTCATTAATACCTGTCCCACTGTCCTTCTCAGTCTCTCTCCCTCTGTGTCTCTTTCTCTCTTTCTTTTATCTCCCTTCCTCTAGTTCCTCTCAGTCATTCTCAATCCCTCTCTGCATGCATGTGTATGTATGTTGGTTTTAGGAATTTAACTTGCATGCAGTTGTGAGAATATGTGTGGTTAAATATTGTGATGTGATATGTCATGATGTGATGTGATATGATATGTAGTGATGTGATTATGTTAGCCGTGGGTGATATTCTCTGTCTCTGTTTTATTGTTGTTGGTAGACAGGCGGCCCATCTGTTCAGCATTATCATGCTCTTCACAGGGGACCAAGCCTGTGACTGGCAACATGGCTTTAAGAGAGCACTTGTGTGTGTGTGTGTGTGTGTGACCCGTCAGAGCAGTGCCCTATCGGCTGCTTACACGTCCCACACACACATGCACTTTGATGAACTACCAGGCTCTCACCCCACACAGTTCACTGAGCTCATTAAAAACATACAGGAAGTATTTACAGAGGTGGGCCCTGATGAAGGACAGATAACTGTACTGGTCTAGATTTAACACACACACGCACACACTCACTAACACTCCTATGCAGTAACACAGCTATAATGCAGCTACAGTTTCTGCATTCCTAAACACTGGGTCAATAATTGTGTTCAATTGGCCAGTGTTCTATAGGGGAAAGAGGTGCATCATGGTTGTGAGAATCCGATGCAATCAGCCACAGGAAATGGGTCAAAGCAAATTGCAGTGTCTAAGCGGCCTCAGCCACATCTCTAGCTAGCTTCCTTTTCTTAGTTTACAGTTTTAACACATAGTACAACCACTATGGTCAAACCATCGTATGTCGGTTACCACATTTAATCCCAATAGGAAACATCCAATAGGAGAAACATCCTGGAAATAGTCAATGGAAACAGTTTCCTGTAGGGGTTCTGTATAGGCCACTTCTACTTACTACCCCAGACCAGTTGCTGTTTCAGGTTTTACGTTTTATTAGTCGTATTTACGGGATACACATGGTATACATCGTCCAACTAAATGCTCACTTGCAGGTTCCTACTCGACAATGCTACAACAATAATAAATAATAAAAGGTGTGAGTGTGTGTGTGTGTGTGTGTGTGTGTGTGTGTGTGTGTGTGTGTGTGTGTGTGTGTGTGTGTGTCGCGCATGCGTGCATGGTCAATCCTGTTTCTATCCCCATGAACAGCTTTGAGAGATGGACAGACAGAGACAGATGGGGAGGTTAAGAGAGAGATTCTGGGTCGTGGGTTAGGTTTCTGGGAATCAGTGAGATAAGATCATAACAACATCTGCAGAGGGGACACTAGATGGGGAGAGGGGGAGAGTGGGCGGTCACTTGTCAGTAACAGTAACCCTGGGACTGCTCTCTGCTGGCTCTACCTTTCATCTCTCTGACAGACATACTGAACCTGTCCTGCCTCCTGCAGGTCAGTCCTGTCTATGTCTGATGTAGAGATATATTGCAACAGCTGGTTAGTCTTTATGAAACAATGTTGGCCTCATCTGAACTGAGAGGCGTTGTTTGAGACATGCAGAAGGACACAGCTCTCCTGATTCTCCAGAGATGATAACAATCTACTGGTTGTCCTCTGTCTCTCGGCCTTTACCCCGGCCGTGGGGTGTGACACCACTTAGCATGAGGTAACATTGTGAAGTTTATGAGAAGTCTTCTCCTGGCCGTAAATCACCAATATGTGAAGATGAACCAACTGAATAGAGTGGATTGGTGGGACTGCTCTGTTTACTAGTTGAAGCCTTTACCAGCAGTCTGAGAGGCTGTCACACAATATAATATTCTCACAAAAAATCAGACTACTTCCAGGTGGATGGATGAGACTGGAGGAGATTGAAAAAGGGCGGGAGCAAGGGAGGGTTAGGACAGGGAAGGGTCTGGGAGGAGAGGAAGTAGGAAAGGATGAGGAGACTGGTGTGTCGAATGAAAGACAGACCGGCTGATGACATCTAGCCGAGACGAGCCTGGGTCAAATAGAGATAGAGGGATGGAGGGAGAAAAGTTATGTTCCCGTGTGGCTCAGTTGGTAGAGCATGGCGCTTGCAACACTAGGGTTGAGGGTTTGATTCCCAAAGGCGACTAGTGAAAAAAAAATAAGAGAACATGAATGCGCTCACTACTGTAAGTCACTCTGGATAAAAGCTTCTGCTAAATGAATAAAATGTAAAGATTGAGAGAGGAAGGGAGTGGTGGTGAGGTCATTCTGTTATAAAACCCAGCTGCAAATGGTCCTCCTCTTTCTTCCTTTCCTTGTGTTTGTATCTCTCTATACCTCTCCATGTCTCTCTCTGACTGATTTAGGGTTGGAGCACACCTGTTTGGGAGTGATAATGTGATAATGGGAGAACTGGAATGTACTGTAACTCGGACATGTGTCATCTCCTCTCTTCTCCTTCCTCTCCAAGCAGGTTATACAGTAGCTACTTATTCATCAGGAGTTGCTCTAAGGTTGTGGTCCCCTGTCCTAATATTATTCCTGGGGTTGGATGTCTTCACAAGGGATCTGCTTCAGAAACTGTAGATTAATTTAATTGAAGGGTAACAAACTGCGCAGAGTCCACATGGAAGCCAAGCAATGCTCTGCCCCAGGCCCAAATATAATCTCTCTGAGAAGGGAGAAGTTATTGTCTCTGAGAGTGGAGAGGTGACTATGTGTTACTGTCTCTGAGAGTGGAGAGGTGACTATGGGTTACTGTGTCTGTCAAAGCAGCTGCTCACATAGATAAGTATGTTTTTACAGTAATTAAAATGTGTTGCTTTCTCACCAAATCTTTGAAGAGATCTATTGTCATAAATGTCATTCACGATGATCAAATGCACATTTAGATCCATTTATATTTTAGGCTGAGTCCAGTGGTAATGTCAGAGATGTTCAGTATTACATCTGTAATCCAATATTATAGTGTAAATGCTGCAGGCTGTATCTAGTAACCTTGGCCCTCTGTCCAGGGGGGAAGTTTCTCCAGTTGTCTCCAGATGTTTCTATTGAGCAGAGGGGATGACAGTGATACAGTAATAACTAGCAGAGCCATGACACACACACACACGAACACACACACACACACACACACACATTCACACACACTGAGTAATAATACAGTAATAACTCCCAGAGCCCTGACTGTATCAGTTCTATCAGCCTGTCCAACTGTAACACCCCACCCCAGTCTGACCCACATACTGAACTATCCGTGTGTGTGTGTGTGTGTGTGTGTGTGTTTGTGTGTGTGTGTGTGTGTGTTTGTGTGTGTGTGTAACGATCCCGGCAGTCTGAGTCGGGTCCTGTCTGTGGACTAGTTTTTATGTTCGTGATCTCCAGTTTCCCGAGGGTTCTGGAACGCTCCGGGGAGCTCTCTTGATTTCCGCACCTGCATCCCATCAGCAATCTGCACACCTGGTCCTGATCATCACCCTTCTTAGGCTCTGGCCTAACATCCATTCCCTGCCGGATCGTTAGCCATAAACAGTATGTTTTGCCAGCGTATCAGCCTCAGAGTACTAGCGTTAGTTTTGTTGTTTTTTGCACCTTGTTGACCTGCCTTGTACTTACCTCCGTTTGTTCTGTCTACAGTCATTCTCCCGGAACCTTCACCCAACCCCTGCCGTGCCATCAGTTCATCTGCTACTTCACCACCACCTACTCATCTCCGCCACCCGCTCCGTTTACTGGACTATTCTGCATCTTTATCTGTAAATAAACACTCTCATTCGTTCAACTCACCTTGTCCTGGTCTGCTTCTGGGTTCGGTCTTAGAGAACCGTGACAGAACGATCCGGCCATTAATGAACCCAGCGGACCTGGACTCTGTTCGCCATGCCATTACCCATCAGGAGAAGATGTTGGGCCATCATAGCACGGTACTACAGGAGATCGCGTTGTCAGTTCGGAACCTTTCTACCGGGTCTGACGGAGGCCCAGAACCAACGCAATGTTCCGGTGGAGGATCCACTACCGGTTTCACCCATCTCGCCTGCCGCTTCTGGAGCGGTGTCCTTCCGTGAGCCCAAGGTTCCGGCGCCGGATAAATATGAGGGGGAGCTGGGAAGATGCCGTTCTTTCCTTATGCAGTGTGGATTAGTGTTCGATCTACAGCCCTACTCTTATGCCACAGACAAGGCTAGGATAGCCTTTGTGATTGAGTTGCTGCGTGGTCGAGCGCTGGAGTGGGCTTCAGCCGTTTGGGAACGACAGGATCCCTGCATGGCTTCATACCAGGGGTTCACGGCCGAGATGAGGAAGCTCTTCGACCATTCCGTCCGAGGGAGGGACGCAGCTAGGCGCCTGTTTTCGCTTCGCCAAGGAACTCGCAGCGTGGCCGACTTCGTGATCGAGTTCAAGACGTTGGCTGTGGAGAGTGGGTGGAATGAGGAGTCTCTGCAAGCGGCCTTTTACCAGGGTCTGTCGGAGCAGCTCAAGGATGAGTTGATCTCCTATCCGGAGCCTAGTGACCTGGACAGCTTGGTAGCCTTGTCTATTCGGGTGGATAATCGAGTCCGAGAGCGAAGGAGGGGAGAAGCAATGGGGTCCGTCCAATCGATCAGCTTCTCAGTTCCCAGTCGGGTCGGGTGGTGGACCAGAACACGTCGATCATTCTCCACCACAAAGGATTAGGGGAGAGGTTCTCTCTCCCGATTCTGAACCCATGCAAGTGGGGCGGCACGGGTTAACCAAGGAGGAGCGTCAACATAGACGTAAGACCAACTGTTGCCTCTACTGTGGTAGCTCGGGACATTACATCTCCACTTGTTCCCGGCGGTCGTCAAACTGCCCGGCTCGCTAAAGTTGGGAGGACTTTTAGCGAGCCAGTTTCAACCTCTCAGTACCTCTGTCAGACCCCGTTTCCGGCTACCCTTGTGAACAGGAATCAGAGCTTAGCGATTAACGCTTTTGTCGATTCAGGTGCCGATGGAAGCTTTCTTGATGCCGAGTTGGTGGAACAGCTGGGGCTTTCCAAGGAGCAATTGCCGGAAGCCATTGAAGCGACCACTCTGAACGGCAGTAGTCTGGCACGTATCACGATGAGGACTGAACCGGTTAAGATGCTGTTGTCGGGGAATCATTCGGAGATGATTTCATTCTTCATTCTGCCGTCTTCCCATGTTCCTCTAGTCCTTGGATACCCCTGGCTGAAGGAACACAATCCCACGTTCGATTGGGTGACGGGCAAGGTAACGAGTTGGAGCCTTGATTGTCATGCTAACTGTCTCAAGACTGCCTGTCCCCATTCGGTTCCCAGTCAGGTGATTGAGGCTAAACCCCCAGATTTGTCCCTGGTTCCCGAGACATATCACGATTTGGGGGAAGTGTTCAGTAAGCAGAAGGCTCTGTCACTCCCTCCCCCACCGACCATATGATTGTGCCATCAACCTGTTCCCTGGAGCTGTCTACCCCCAAGGGAAGGTTATACAGTATCTCCCGCCCTGAACGTGAGGCTTTGGAGACCTACATCAAGGAGTCCCTAGCTGCTGGTCTCGTTCGTCCCTCGTCATCACCCCTGGGGGCAGGATTCTTCTTTGTGGGTAAGAAGGATGGCTCTCTTCGACCGTGTATTGATTATCGGGGGTTGAATGACATCACGGTCAAGAACAAGTATCCCCTGCCCTTGATGAGTTCTGCCTTCGACTCCTTACAGGGTGCTACGGTGTTCACCAAGCTAGACCTACGCAATGCGTATCACATGGTCCGGATCAGAGAGGGAGACGAGTGGTTGACGGGGTTCAATACACCGATGGGTCACTTCGAGTATCAGGTGATGCCGTTTGGACTGACCAATGCTCCAGCGGTATTCCAGAGTATGGTGAACGACGTCCTGAGAGATATGATCGGTCTCTTTGTGTTTGTTTACCTGGATGACATTCTGATCTTCTCGAAGGAACCTTCCGACCACGTCCAGCATGTCCGGCAGGTTCTGCAGCGATTGTTGGAGAATCGCCTGTTCGTGAAGGCCGAGAAGTGCGAGTTTCACGCCCACACGACATCCTTTCTCGGGTACATCATCTCCAGGGGAGAGATTAGGATGGACCAGGAGAAGGTTAGAGCGGTTCTGGAATGGGCCCAGCCCGGTACGAGATTGCAGCTCCAGAGATTTTTGGGGTTTGCAATTTCTACCGCAGATTCATCCGGGATTACAGCCGTGTGGCCGCTCCGTTAACGGCCTTGACTTCCAGTATCAGGAGCTTCAAGTGGAATCCGGAGGCGGATCGAGCGTTTCTGGATTTGAAGAGGCGATTCACCAACGCACCGATTCTCTCTCAACCGGACACGGCCCGTCAGTTCGCGTTGAAGTGGACGCGTCTGATGTGGGAGTTGGCGCCATCCTGTCGCAGCGATGCTCCACGGACAGTAAACTCCATCCCTGCGCCTACTACTCTCGTCGCCTTTCGCCTGCGGAGAGGAATTACGATGTGGGTAACCGGGAGCTTCTCGCGGTGAAACTTGCCTTGGAGGAGTGGCGCCACTGGTTGGAGGGGGCGGAGCAGCCGTTTATTGTCTGGACTGACCACAAGAATCTTGCTTACGTGCAATCGGCTAGACGCTCTCAACTCCCGTCCAGGCCAGGTGGTCGTTGTTTTTCGGACGATTCAATTTTTTCCCTGACGTTCCGACCTGGATCTAAGAACGGCAAGGCGGACGCCTTGTCTCGGATGTTCTCCAAGACGGAGGAGAGTGGGTCCAAGACCGAGACAATTCTCCCCCGGAACTGCGTCGTGGGAGCTGTTAGGTGGAAGATTGAGGAGGAGGTGATGGCGGCTCTTCGGACGCAGCCCGGTCCCGTAACGGTCCACCCGGTCGGTTGTTTGTGCCTGAGTCGGTTCGTCCTGCGGTCCTCAAATGGTCCCACGCCAGCAAGATGGCTTGTCACCCTGGCGTGGCTCGGACGATGGCGTTTCTTCGCAGACGTTTTTGGTGGCCTGCCATGGCCGAGGATACTCGGGGTTATGTTGCTGCCTGTCCAGTGTGTGCGCAGAATAAGAGTACCAATCGGCCCAGCTCTGGACTACTTCACCCCCTTCCTATTCCCCGGCGACCATGGTCGCATCTGGCCCTAGACTTTGTCACTGGGTTGCCCGCTTCTGAGGGGAACACGGTCGTTCTGACTATCGTGGACAGATTCAGCAAGTTCGCCCACTTTGTGCCAATTGCCAAGCTTCCCTCTGCCTCGGAGACGTCCGAGATCCTGGTTAGGGAGGTTTTCAGGGTCCACGGGTTGCCCAGTGATATCGTTTCCGACCGTGGCCCTCAGTTTACCTCTGCTGTCTGGAAGTCCTTCTGTTTGGCCATTGGAGCTACAGTCAGTCTCACATCTGGTTTTCACCCCCAATCTAATGGTCAGGCGGAGAGAGCCAACCAGAAGATGGAATCCACGCTACGCTGCCTGGCCTCTTCCAACCCCACCTCCTGGGTCTCTCAGTTGCCTTGGGTTGAGTATGCCCACAATACTCTCCCCTACATCTGCCACTGGGATGTCTCCCTTCCAGTGCCTGTATGGCTACCAACCTCCCTTGTTCCCTTCTCAGGAGAAGGAGCTCTCAGTGCCTTCTGTTCAGGCCCATATTCGTCGTTGCCACCGGACCTGGCATCGGGCCAGAAAAGCACTCCTTAGAGTTTCGGACCGGTATCAGCTCCAGGCGAATCGTCGCCGGATCCCCGCTCCCACCTACACCATCGGAGATAGGGTCTGGTTGGCCACACGGGATCTTCCTTTACGGACTGAGTCTAGGAAGTTGTTACCGAAGTTCATTGGTCCGTTTGTGGTGGAGAAGGTGATCAATCCGGTGGCAGTTCGACTCAAACTCCCGAGGACGCTCAGAGTCCATCCCACCTTTCATGTCTCCTGCCTCAAGCCTGTTTTCCTCAGTCCTCTGTTGCCTCCTCCGCCTCCTCCTCCTCCTCCTCGGATGATCGGAGGTGGTCCTGCCTACACGGTGCGACGCATCATGGATTCCAGACGGCGGGGCCGTGGTTTCCAGTATCTCGTGGACTGGGAGGGGTATGGTCCTGAAGAGAGGAGTTGGATTCCGCGGCGACAGGTCCTAGATGCTGACCTCATCAGTGACTTCTACCGCCTCCATCCTGGCGCTCCGGGGAGTCCGCCCGGTGGCGTTCGCCGGAGGGGGGTACTGTAACGATCCCGGCAGTCTGAGTCGGGTCCTGTCTGTGGACTAGTTTTTATGTTCGTGATCTCCAGTTTCCCGAGGGTTCTGGAACGCTCCGGGGAGCTCTCTTGATTTCCGCACCTGCATCCCATCAGCAATCTGCACACCTGGTCCTGATCATCACCCTTCTTAGGCTCTGGCCTAACATCCATTCCCTGCCGGATCGTTAGCCATAAACAGTATGTTTTGCCAGCGTATCAGCCTCAGAGTACTAGCGTTAGTTTTGTTGTTTTTTGCACCTTGTTGACCTGCCTTGTACTTACCTCCGTTTGTTCTGTCTACAGTCATTCTCCCGGAACCTTCACCCAACCCCTGCCGTGCCATCAGTTCATCTGCTACTTCACCACCACCTACTCATCTCCGCCACCCGCTCCGTTTACTGGACTATTCTGCATCTTTATCTGTAAATAAACACTCTCATTCGTTCAACTCACCTTGTCCTGGTCTGCTTCTGGGTTCGGTCTTAGAGAACCGTGACAGTGTGTGTTTGTGTGTGTGTGTTTGTGTGTGTGCAGTTGTGTGTGTGCGTGTGTGTGTGTGCTGTGTGTGTGTGAGATAATCAGTAGGAAGGACACTGCACTTCACGACTCAGTGTTTCCCCTAAGTACCTCCCTCCCTCTTCTGTTTAGGTATTAAAACAGATATATATGGAATTCAATAGATTATATGGGATTCAATAGACTTTGGTATGTTTGGATCGTTTCAGTTGTCATCTGGGTTACCATGGTGACTGAGTCATATCTAGAGTACCGACCGTCTGAACCCACCTGCTGACTAAAATTATCAAAACAGATTAAACACTTTTATCCACCTGGATGGATTTGGTTACATCTACATTAAGTCATGTCTATAGACCCTTCCCATCTGATATGTAGATACAGTGAGGGAAAGAAGTATCCCCTGCTGATTTTGTACGTTTGCCCACTGACAAAGACATTATCAGTCTATAATTTTAATGGTAGGTTTATTTGAACAGTGAGAGACAGAATAACAACAAAAAAATCCAGAAAAACTAATGTCAAAAATGTTATAAATTGATTTGCATTTTAATGAGGGAAATAAGTATTTGACCCCTCTGCAAAACATGACTTAGTACTTGGTGGCAAAACCCTTGTTGGCAATCACAGAGGTCAGACATTTATTGTAGTTGGCCACCAGGTTTGCACACATCTTTGCAGATCTTCTCCAAGTCATTAAGGTTTCGAGGCTGATGTTTGGCAACTCCAACCTTCAGCTCCCTCCACAGATTTTCTATGGGATTATGGTCTGGAGACTGGATAGGCCACTCCAGGACCTTAATGTGCTCCTTCTTGAGCCACTGCTTTGTTGCCTTGGCCGTGTGTTTTGGGTCATTGTCATGCTGGAATACCCATCCACAACTCATTTTCAATGCCCTGGCTGAGGGAAGGAGGTTCTCACTCAAGATTTGATGGTACATGGCCCCGTCCATCGTCCCTATGATGCGGTGAAGTTGTCCTGTCCCCTTAGCAGAAAAACACCCCCAAAGCATAATGTTTCCACCTCCATGTTTGACGGTGGGGATGGTGTTCTTGGGGTCATAGGCAGCATTCCTCCTCCTCCAAACACGGTGAGTTGAGTTGATGCCAAAGAGCTCGATTTTGGTCTCATCTGACCACAACACTTTCACCCAGTTATCCTCGGAATCATTCAGATGTTCATTGGCAAACTTCAGACGGGCCTGTATATGTGCTTTCTTGAGCAGGGGGACCTTGCGAGCGCTGCAGGATTTCAGTCCTTCACGGCGTAGTGTGTTACCAATTGTTTTCTTGGTGACTATGGTCCCAGCTGCCTTGAGATCATTGACAAGATCCTCCTGTGTAGTTCTGGGCTGATTCCTCACCGTTCTCATGATCATTGCAACTCCACGAGGTGAGATCTTGCATGGAGCCCCAGGCCGAGGGAGATTGACAGTTATTTTGTGTTTCTTCCATTTGCGAATAATCGCACCAACTGTTGTCACCTTCTCATCAAGCTGCTTGGCGATGGTCTTGTAGCCCATTCCAGCCTTGTGTAGGTCTACAATCTTGTCCCTGACATCCTTGGAGAGCTCTTTGGTCTTGGCCATGGTGGAGAGTTTGGAATCTGATTGATTGATTGCTTCTGTGGACAGGTGTCTTTTATACAGGTAACAAACTGAGATTAGGAGCACTCCCTTTAAGAGTGTGCTCCTAATCTCAGCTCGTTACCTGTATAAAAGACACCTGGGAGCCAGAAATCTTTCTGATTGAGAGGGGGTCAAATACTTATTTCCCTCATTAAAATGCAAATCAATTTATAACATTTTTGACATGCGTTTTTCAGGATTTTTGTTGTTGTTATTCTGTCTCTCACTGTTCAAATAAACCTACCATTAAAATTATAGACTGATACTTTCTTTGTCAGTGGGCAAACGTACAAAATCAGCAGGGGATCAAATACCTTTTTCCCTCACTGTAAGTGAGACATATTGTTCATAGGTGAAACAACATTACACTATTATATTATAATGCAGCTGCAATGTCCTGGGAGAGGAACACAGACAGTGATATTTGATAAAGAAATAAAGAAAATATCTCTATAATACTAGTGTAATAGAGTTAATACATGTCTAATAGGAGTTTAATGGAGTTGGCACACGAAGCAACTGGGTTTTGGAAAATGGGGGGGTTCTACTAAGCTAACACATGGAATTATTTTAAGATGGTCATACCATTGATCATTTAGCTATTTGATTTTGAATTTTATGACCCCTATAGGTTTAAAACAAATATTTAAAATATTGAATTTGGCCTTTACTACTATAGCCCATAGAAACGCATTGAATAACACATTAATGTCAAAAAGAAAGGTTTTGAAGTGTCTGTTCTATACCTAGGACATATACAGTACACATATTTAATCCCTTATTTTTGGGGGCACAAAACTACCTCCATACTTCCATTCATTTGTATGGGTTATCTTCAGACGAGTCCCGTGACACTTGTGCGAGTCTTGTGTGAGTCTCATCTTTCCATAGAGTGATTATATTAGTTTGCAGGCCAAACCATTCAGAAACTACAGACGTTTTCATGAGAAGATCGATTTTCGGTATGTCTCATGGTCTGACAAACACCGCTGTAGCTCGGCCACCTTCCACCAAGGATGCAGAAGGCCGACATAGGCAGATGCAGTGGATTGAAAAAAACAGATATCTCTAGCTTAAACTGACAGATTTTTTTATTGGATTATTTTATTATGTTACTTAGATTGACGCACGGGTGCGTCAATAGACTCTTAAGAATGATTAAGACCATTTCCTGTTTTCTCTGCTGAGACTCATGGGATACAAAGCCTGATGTTCCCAAACAAACCCACTGGTTCTGTCCCAGGACACACACCTACACACCTAAAAGACCATGCTTTGATGAGCAGACTGAATTTGTTTTATCTTTTATTTATAAAATGTAGCAGTTGGGGAAAAAAGCATAATTGTTATCATCTTTATGACAAGAGGCACAAAATAACAACTTTACATCACAGTCTTTACAAGACAAATAATTTAAACGAAATTAAAACATGATGATATCAGATTTTACATGCTTGATCAGACACTGGAGCCATACAGACATCTATTCTACTGTATATAAAAATATGTAATTACTACAAATACCATCTTCAAAGACTTGGTAACTGTTGTGTTTATTTGACAGATCTGGGATGTATGTAGCCTACAGCCTAAATGGCTGGAAGAGTGATCGAGCCTGCAGGGTTGGAGAGCTGCAGACACAGAGCGCTGCAGACACAGAGCGCTGCAGACACAGAGAGCTGCAGACACAGAGTGCTGCAGACACAGAGAGCTGCAGACACAGAGTGCTGCAGCCTCCTGTGGCTCCACAGAACTATCATTGGAGGAGTTCTGTGACTACCATCAAACATTTGTTCTGCTCATAAATACACAACTATACACGGGACTCATAAGGCCACTTTAGATATTATGGAGGTAAAAGTTCATAAAGGTTGTAATACAGAGCTGAATATGTTGTCTTGCATGATGTGTATTGCAACAGCTGATGTTTTTACTCCCTGATATAGTCTGTGATGTTGACAATATTTATTGTTGCTGAATGATGACGTTGCTTCTCAGAGCTGCTCATTGCTTTTACAACTCCACTATTGCTGTAAGATGCATACCACACTCTGGCTGTAAGATGCATAACACACTCTGGCTGTAAGATAAATAACACCCTCTGGCTGTAAGATGCATAACACACTCTGGATGTTAGATGCATAACACACTATGGCTTTAAGATGCATTACACACTATGGCTGTAAGATTCATAACACACTCTGGATGTTAGATGCATAACACACTCTGGCTGTAAGATGCATAACACACTCTGGATGTTAGATGCATAACACACTATGGATGTTAGATGCATAACACACTCTGGCTGTAAGATGCATAACACACTATGGATGTTAGATGCATAACACACTCTGGCTGTAAGATGCATAACACACTCTGGATGTTAGATGCATAACACACTCTGGCTGTAAGATGCATAACACACTCTGGATGTTAGATGCATAACACACTCTGGATGTTAGATGCTTAACACACTATGGCTGTAAGATGCATAACACACTATGGCTGTAAGATGCATAACACACTATGGCTGTTAGATGCATAACACACTATGGCTGTAAGATGCATTTGGTTTTATATTCTCTATTTACAATATTTTATCAGTCTTTGGTTGAACAGTATTTTCTGTACTCAACTTTGCAGTTTCGTAGGGCAAAAAGTGTGTGTGTGCGTGTGTGTGCGTGTGTGTGCGTGTGTGTGTGTGTGTGTGTGTGTGTGTGTGTGTGTGTGTCTCCTCCAGACACGAGGATAAGCAGGACCAGGTCTCACTGTGTGTGTTCTGTTAGATCACATGTAGATAAGTGGCCTTGGTGTCGGTTCCAATGACGTTCCGTGCAGTACAGCGGTAGAACCCAGTGTCTCTGCTGGTCGGGTTCTGGATTACTAGGGAACCCTGGGGGCTCAGGTACCGGTTGCCATAGAGACGGGCCTGACCTGTGACCCTTAGCTGGGATTGGTCCGGCATTTCCCAGGTGATGGTCGCTCGGGGGGTTGCTATGACGTAGCAGGTGAGCTGCACAGCAACTCCGGGCCGGGTGTAGGTGAGGGGAGGGGGGCCGTTGGTGATGCGGGGGGGGTAGGCGATGACAATCACTGGAACTGTCAGGATAGACAACATGTTCTGATTGGTGGATCGACAGGAGTAGGTCCCCCTGTCGAACACAGACGCCTGCTGCACCGTCAGAGTCCCGTCATCCAGGACTGAGTACTGACCCGTCCCTGCCGTCTGGCCCCGAGACACGACCACCCCGCTGGGCAACGTCCAGGTCAAAGGCTGAGTCTGGCTGGAACTCTGACTGGGGCTGTCTGTCTGGGGGCAGGGTAGCCGTAGATTCTCTCCGCTTATGATGCTGACCAGAGAAGCTGATCTGCTGACGACCACAGGCTTCCTCTCCAGGATGACACTCCTCGCTGCCTCTGGCACTGGGCCTCTTGGGCGAGGTGTGTCCCCTCGGAATGGGACTCCTGGTACTGTCCTCTTATCCCCGCCTACTGGGCGAGGTTTCTTTGTGCTGACTCGGCCTCCCAAGTGAGGTTTCTCAGTAGTGACTGGGCCTCTCGGGTGAGGTGTCTCCTGGCGAGATTTCTCTGTGGTTACTGGACCTCTGGGTCGAGATGTCTCCTCTGTAACTGTGACTCCTGAGCTAGGTTTCTCTGTGCTAACTGGGCCTAATGGGCGAGGTTTCTCTGTGCTGACTGGGCCTACTGGGCGAGGTTTCTCTGTGGTCACTGGGCCTCTGGAGCGAGGTGTGTCCGGTGTGTCTATGACCTCCAGATTTACCATGATCCGAGCCTCGCCCCTCTCACCGCGAGCGACACACACCAGCATGCCAGCATCGCTTGCCCTCACCCCCCGCAGCTCCAGGGTTCCGTTGCGGTGCACGGTGAGTCTGCTGCCGTAGTAAGGCGCCGGGAGAACCCCGTTACCAGGCAGCAACCAGGCCGGGCGGGGTGGAGGGAAGCCCTGGGATGGACAGGGCAAAATAACTGTCTGGCCTCTTACTGCTGAGACCCTCTGGTCCCCTACATTGCTAACTCCATTATGACTGACTTCATTATTAATGACACCATTACTACTACTGACACCATTACCAATACTGACTGACTGAACCCTCCCTGCAAACTGACTGATGGTGATCCCAGCACTGAGTCCACTACCACTAACAACAGCTGTCTGTCTGTCTGTCCCATCGAGTCCACCCCTAGTCCCATTAAGAGTGAAGCTGGATGGGGTCACCATCACCTCCACCCCCATCACCCTGCTCCTCTCCCCAGTAGTGTTGCTGGCTCGGCAGGTGTAGTTTCCTCCGTCAGCCCCTCTAGCCCCCTGGATCACCAAGGAGCCATCTGGCCGCACTACAACTGGACCGGACCCCCCCACAGGGATGACACGATTGATTGGAGAGAACCATGTGACTGTAGGGATGGGCTCTCCTTTGGCCCCACAGTTCAGAGCCACCACACCCCCTTGTTGCACCTTGATGACCTCATATCTGGTTCTAGGGAAGGAAGGGGGTGAGGCGAGGACTTTGATCATCACCCTCATGGAGTCTCTCCCCACCTGGTTCTCAGCGTGGCAGACGTACTCCCCCTCCTCCCCCATCCCCACTGAGGGGAGGAACAGAGTCCCGTTGTCAAACACCACCAGCCGCCTCCTCCGTCCCCCTCTCTCGTCCCCTTGCAACAGTATGCTGTTCACTGAGGTTCCGTCCGGTAGGCTCCATCTCACTGCGGGGTCGGGCTGCCCGGTCGCCAGACAGTCTACCTTTAAAGCTGCTCCATACGACACCACCTTCTGATTGAACGGCTGCTTTGGCTCAATCTTAGCGGCCTTCGTGGGCTTTGTGACCACAGTGACACGGAGGAGGCGGTAGTCATCAGCCATTTTATTTCGTGCGACACATAAATAGTCCCCCCCATCTTTCTCTGTCACCGACTGGATATACAGGGTTCCATTACTGTGTACCTTCATCCTCTTGTCAAAACTGGAAATACAACACAGAGAGGATAAGTTAGATACATCAGCACAAGACACAGACAATCAATCAATACAACAGAGACAGACTAGATTAAACAGATCAGTAATCAATATGGACAAGCACACACCTGTAGTGGGCATCCACTAGTTTCTTGCCAGGTGTCCTCCAGACTACTCTAGGCTCTGGGTTGCCGGTTGCTGAACAGTGAAGGAGCAGAGTTTCACCATATACGACTATAGAACTGGATGGAGAGGTGGAGAGGATCTTAGCCTTACTGAGGGGGGAGGAGGACCGGAGAGGAGGGTTAAGAATGGCTGAGGAGGGGGTCAGGTCAGAGTTACTGTTAATGGAAGAGGAGGATGTAGTTTTATCTGTGGAGACAACTCCTCCTCGTTCATCTCCAGTCACCTCCACCCTCACCGTCCTCTTATCCCCACCCACTGCATTAGTCGCCAGGCACTCGTAGCTCCCAGAGTCCTTAGTGGCAAGCTTGCGTATCAGCAAGGTGGCGTTGGGGAGGACAAACAGGTTCCCGTTGAGGAATTGAGAGGGGAGCAGCAGGGTGCCGTCAGGGGTCCTCCAGCGGATGGAGGGAGCGGGGGCTCCCCGGGCAGAGCAGTGGGCGTAGACAGGCATGCCAGCGGGCTGGGTTACCCTCTCCTCTCTGGGCTGCTGGATGGCTGGAGGCAGGGATGAGACATGGAGTCGGACTGACAGACTGCTTGCCCCTGCTGGGTTGGAGGCTACACAGCGATACAGTCCTCTGTCTGCTGGGCCGACAGCCACGATACGCAGAGTACCATTAGGGAATATAGACACCCGGGGGTGAGGGCCATGGGCAGGGTTTGAGTTAAGGTTGGGGGTCAGAACGGAGCGGTCAGGTAGTACCCAGGACAGCAGAGGGACAGGCACCCCCTGAGCACGACACTCCAACCTCACCTCGCCCCCCTGGTGCACTGTGGCCTCTCTGTGAGTGGGTAGCTGAATGCGTGGTGGGCGGGACCAGACCTCCAGGGTCACCATGGCGCGGTCAAGGCCCACAGAGTTCTGTGCGCTGCAGATATATGTCCCCCGGTCCTGGACCTGCACGCTCTGGATGAGAAAGGTTCCGTTGGGTAGGACCTGGAAACGCTCTGCCTTGGAGTCCAGTGACATCACAGCTCCTGGGGCAGACAGAAATACATATTGAGTGGCATATTGTGTGTATGAGTGACAGTAGTGAATGTATTGAGTAAGGTGTATGTATGACAAAGTACATATTGTGTGTATGAGTGACAGTAGTGAGTGTATTGAGTAAGGTGTATGTATGACAAAGTACATATTGTGTGTATAAGTGACAGTAGTGAGTGTATTGAGTAAGGTGTATGTATGACAAAGTACATATTGTGTGTATGAGGGACAGTAGTGAGTGTATTGAGTAAGGTGTATGTATGACAAAGTACATATTGTGTGTATGTGAGTGACAGTAGCATGTATTGTGTGTAGAACTGAGAGTAGAGTGTGTGGCGTACCTGTGGAGACCTTGATCCAGGTGATTGTTGGAGGAGGCTGTCCAATGGCCTCGCATGGCAGGAGGGCGTCACTCTCAGCTGGGACAGACATGGGGCGCACATGGGGGGGAGTGATACGGGGCCTGACACGCAGGACAGTGGTCTGAGGGGAGCGTTGGGCAGTCACACTACGGTCTGGAGAGAGGGGTGGGGAATGAGGAGGAGTAGAGCCAGTGTTGAGCCCGGCCTGAGGGTCTGTGGTGGGTGGGGAGGTCTTGGGGGGGCTCGAGGGAGCACTTGTGGTGGGGACTGCAGAGGAAGGGGTCTCTAAAATGTCTGGGAGAAGGAGTTTGGGGTTGACCGGGTGTGGGAGAGAGGGTGCGTGTTTTATAGGGGGTGGAGTTCTGACTGGGTCAGGCCTAGTGATAAGGTGTTGTGGGTAGGTGGGGTAAGGTGGGGGGCGGTAGCGACTGCCATGTGAGTCTGGGATGCCGTTTACCCCTGGATTCCTCCAGACTGTTGTAGTAGTAGGAGTGGTAGTAGTAGTAGTAGTAGTGGGAATAGTAGTTGTAGGAATAGTAGTAGTAGTTGTGGGAATAGTGGTAGTAGTTGTGGGAATAGTGATAGTAGTTGTGGGAATAGTGATAGTAGTTGTGGGAATAGTGGTAGAAGTTGTGGGAATAGTGGTAGAAGTTGTGGGAATAGTGGTAGTAGTTGTGGGAATAGTGATAGTAGTTGTGGGAATAGTGGTAGAAGTTGTGGTAGTAGTTGTGGGAATAGTGGTTGAAGTAATAGTAGTTGTAGTTGTAGGAATAGCGGTAGTAGTTGTGGGAATAGTGGTTGTAGTAGTTGTAGGAATAGTTATAGTGGTAGTTCTTCTAATGGAGGTCATGACTGTAGAGGAGGTGATGGCTGAAGCAGTGGTAGCTGCTGTTTCAGTTGTGTTTGGGGACAGTAGTTGTGTTGTAGATGAAAGAGAGTTGTTTTTTTCTGACTCTGGCTGTCTCTCCTCTGGTTCATCAGGTGCTAGATAAACTGGTTCCATCTCACTGGGTTCATCATCAGTGATTGGGTAGGGTGGTTCTATCTCACTGGGTTCTTCATCAATAGCTGATGGTTCTACCTCTCTGTGTTCTTCATCAGTTGCTGGTGATTCTACCTCATTGTGTTCTTCATCAGTGGCTGGTGGTTCAATCTCATTGGGTTCTTCATCAGTGGCTGGTGGTTCTATCTCACTGGGTTCTTCATCCGTTGCTGGTGGTTCTATCTCACTGGGTTCTTCATCTGTTGCTGGTGGTTCTATCTCACTGGGTTCTTCATCAGTTGCTGGTGGTTCTATTTCACTGGGTTCTTCATCAGTTGCTGGTGGTTCTTCCTCATTGGGTTCTTCATCAGTAGCTGGGTAAAGGGGTTCTATCTCACTGGGTTCTTTCTCAGTGCCAGTAGATGTTGTTCTGCCTGGTGTGGTTCCAGACTGAGGGGGAGTTGCTTTGATATCCTCTGGGTTGTGTTGGTTGAAGACAGATGGATCCTGCTCTTTTGAAGTAGCCCAGACCTGACCCTCTGTTTCAGCATAACTCTGTTTGTCTGTGTCGCTGTGTGTGACTGTGGGTTTATGTTTGCCTGTGTGTGTACTAGTTGTTGTGACTGTGGGTGTATGTTTGCCAGTGTGTGTGCGAGCGTGTGTGCGAATCTGTGTGTGTGTGCTAGTCGTTTGGGACCTGTCAGGGAGACGAGCAGCAGTGTTTGCTGAGTGAGTCACCCTGTCTGTGTGTGTCTGGGGGGGAGAGGCAGGAAAGGAGGCAGGGGGGGAGACGAATGTGCTTGATGGAGCAGTGATCCTAGTAGAGGATGGAGCAGCAGTTATAGTAGTGGTTATAGTAGTGGTTATAGTAGTGGTTGTAGCAGCTGCTGGCAGTTCCCTGGGGTCTGTAAGTGTTGCTCTGGGTGTATTCTGGCGAGGGGAGGTTGGACTTGGGGTATTCTGGCGAGGGGAGGTTGGACCTGGGATATTCTGTCGAGGGGAGGTTGGACCTGGGGTATTCTGGCGAGGGGAGGTTGGACCTGGGATATTCTGGCGAGGGGAGGTTGGACCTGGGGTATTCTGGCGAGGGGAGGTTGGACCTGCGGTATTCTGGCAAGGGGAGGTTGGACCTGGGGTATTCTGGCGAGGGGAGGTTGGACCTGCGGTATTCTGGCGAGGGGAGGTTGAACCAGGGGTATTCTGGCGAGGGGAGGTTGGACCTGGAGTATTCTGGTGAGGGGAGGTTGGACCTGGGGTATTCTGGCGGGCAGTGGGTCGTCCTCTGGGTCTGTTGATGCGTCTCCTCTGGCCGGGCCTGCTCCTGGAATTCCAGGGGATTCTGGATTGTGACGGGACAGAGTTGGAGAACGTTACATGTCCAGAGTTTGTTGTTCCATACCTCCCCCTCTCACCTGTGGTCCTTACAGGAGCAACGCTCTGTCTCCTCTCTGTGCTAATGTCATTGATGCTGGAGGTTGGCTTTGTGCTTTTAGGAGAACTCTCTGTCTCTGTTCCTGTCCCTGTATTTGTGTCTGTGTTTGACTGAGGGATCTGGGAGAAGTTATTGGTCTGATCTGCAGTGTTTGTTGCCTCTGGGGCCACTCTATCCTTTGTTAGCAGGTCTGGGATCAGTGATGTGTGGACAGTGTTCAACCCCTCTTCCTGTAGACTGGGGACATCTATGGAAAAACCCTCTGTGGTATCAGCCTCTGACTCCAATACAGTACGTTGAGGGGATTTTCTTCCCACTGTAACCTCTGGTGTGATCTTTGGTAGTGTGGTAGTTGGTTGTGTGGTATTTGGTTGTGTGGTCTTTGGTTGTGTGCTGCCTGGCTTTGTTCTGGTTGTCTGCATTCTGGTTGTCTCATTGCTTTCTGTCTGTCTGTTATCTGTCTGTATTCTGGTTGACTGTGCTCTAGTTGGGGTTGATGTGGTTGTCTTTGCTTCAGTTGGGGTTGAGGTGGTTGTCTTTGCTTCAGTTGGGGTTGAGGTGATTGTCTTTGCTTCAGTTGGGGTTGAGGTGGTTGTCTTTGCTTCAGTTGGAGTTGAGGTGGTTGTCTTTGCTTCAGTTGGGGTTAGGGTGGTTGTCTTTGCTTCAGTTGGGGTTGATGTGGTTGCCTTTGCTTCAGTTGGGGTTGAGGTGGTTGTCTTTGCTTCAGTTGGGGTTGAGGTGGTTGTCTTTGCTCTAGTTGGGGCTGAGGTCGTAGTAAGTGCTCTAGTTGGGGATGGTACATACAGGGAGTCTGTGATTTTAGGGGCAGTCCTTTCACGTATCTTAGCCAGCAGGTCGGCCCATTTCTGAGGGTCTATCTTGTGTTTGGCCAGGTTAAACCTCCGGCGGCCCTCCAGCCTGTTCCTCCTCTGCTCCACAGGGAAGCCTCTCCTCAGGGGCCTCCTGCCCCTCTGAGGGGATCCGCCTCCCTCCACCCTCACTGTGTGGGATCCAACGGGGGGGCGCCGTGTCAGGGGGGATTTGGGTCTAGGACCTCTCCTCCTGGTGTAACCTGCCCTGGTGGGAAGTATGTTCTCCTCCTCCCCTTCGTCATTTCCTGACACCCCCTCTTCAACCTCCTTTCCCCCTAGAGGGGCTGGTAACCTGTTGGACACCCCCGCCACAGACTGTGGCCTCATGGGATATGTCATGCGTGATGAGGTGTCGGAAGGACGTGGGGTTAGAATCAGTCTGGTGGAGAGAGAGTCAGCACCGTGCTGGTTCACCGCTACACACCGGTATAGCCCTGCGTCTCCCAGCCCAGGAAAGGGGAGAGACAGGGTACCATTGGCTAAGACAGTCACCCCTGCCCCCCCCCTTCTTCTCCCCTTGTTCCTACTCCCTACCACTCCCCCGTCAGGAAGAACCCAGTTCACCTCAACCCTCGGTGAACCAGAGGCCTCGCACGGCAGACTGACAGGGTCTCCAACCAATCCAGTCACAGCAGGGCCTAGCTCCTCCCCTGGGGGAGGGTTGGATGATTCTACTACCACCAGACGAAGGGGGAGAACATCGACATTTCCTCCCGCCCGGGCCACGCAGTAGTACAGTCCAGCATCAGAGTGATCCACTCTCTGCAGGATCAGCCCTTGGCCAGACACACGGACCTTACCATCTGAGCTGTGGTAGGGGGAGGAGACTGTTGAACCATCTGGGAACACCCATTGGAGCCTGGGATCTCCAGAGCTTAGGTCTGCAGTAGAGCTAAGGACAGGGCAGGGCAGGTGGATCTGGCTGTCTGCGGCTGCTGTAAAAGCTGTGTGGGTGTGGTTGGTCTGGATGAGGACCCAGGGGTGTGGGGATGGGAGGTCTGGGGGGGCAGACACCAGGGTGGACAGAGTCAGTTTAACGCTGTGGGTGCTGGACTGAGCTCTGTTGAACTGGAGACTGACATGGGGCTGCAGTAACCAGGCAGGCTGGGCTTGGAGACTGGCCCTGACCCCTGTATGGTAGTAGCCCTCTCTCTCTGCTCTCTGTCTGTACCTGAAGGACATGAAATGAATGTGTTGGGGTTAAAACAAAATTGTACAGGTAAAGCGGATAATAACACAGGAATGTGTTGTGTGTGTTTCTGTAATTTCATACCTGTAGGCAAGTCTTGGGGCTTTACTCAACATGATTTCTCTCTGAAGCCTGACAGGCGTCTCACTGTAGTAGGCCATCAGCCTCCACAGCCTTTCATAGCGGTGCCCATCCACCCCACAGTCCAGGGAGAGGGAGAGCGTGATGGAGAGGGGGGTGAAGGAGGAGGAAAGGTGTGGTGGGGTAATGTCAGGAGTCTGTGAGGAGTGTGTGATGTTACACTTCAGATCAACGGCATTCCCCTGTTGGTCGGACATCCCCAGGGAGGCGTGGCCTAAAGCCTCTCTAAAAGTTTCTATTGATTGAACTTCGCCATCCTCCTGAGATGAGGCTCTGGGATTGGTGGCGATTACAGGCGAGGTGCAGGATAAGTCTTTCTGCTGCAAAAGGCCACGTCCCTTCAGGTGATTGGGTGAGGCACAGACCAGGCACTGTGGCCCCGGACATTTCAACAACCCTGAGAGAGAAGAGAAGAATCAGTATTTCCTCACCCAAATAAGCATCCCAATAACCTAGTGTAAGGTTAGGGGTTATTGTAGTGTGATAGTCACTTAGGTGAGAGATGCTCCAGGCCTGCAGCCAAGCCATGCTGCAGTCGCAGATCCAGGGGTTGGCCTGCAGAGCTAGGGACTCCAGAAGAGGGGCGGTCCTCAGTGTGTCTCTGGGCAGGTTAGTCAGACTGTTGTTGGACACGTCCAGATGCCTGGGGAGAGGAGGGGGATAGTCCAGTCACAAATGACACCCTATTCTCTAAGTAGTGCACTACTCTTTAGGCGTGACCTATGACTAAGAGTGAATAAATTGATAAATTAAGACTGTAGAAAACTCACCTGAGGGTGGAGTAGCAGAATGTCTTCAGCAGGGACAGAGTGCAGAAGGTCTGAGGATGCAGCTGGTGGAGCCGGTTCCCCTGCAGCCGGATCAGTCTGAGGTTGGGGAGGCGGAGCAGGGCCTGGGGGTGGAGGGACTGCAGCCAGTTGTGATCCAGGTGGAGGCGCTGTAGAGAGGACAGGCCTGAGAAGCTATTTGCTGAGATCTCCCTCAGCTTGTTATAGCTCAGCTTCAGGACCTGGGCGGGAGGGGGGGGGGGGACAGGGATGGTAATTAATTAATGGTAATTGAAAATACATGGTATAAACTCCTCCAGCTATAAACAACAATACATACACATCAATGTGAGTCAAATGAACACAACAACACAATACAATAACAGTGTCTAAGCTCAATAGAACAATTGACATTTGCTTCCAATTATTAGCTAATTTGACCCCTCTCCTCTCCATGGCAACTCTTTAAGCCTCAGTACCTGAAGGGAGGACAGATCTTGGAACGCTCCGTCAGGAATCTCATGGATGTCATTCCCATGAAGCATCAGCAGCGCCAGCCTCCTCAGACCGGCCAATGAGCTGTCTGGGATCCTGCTGATACTGTTGAACCTTTCAGTACCCAGAGAGAAACAGCATCAGCCAATGGAATGTGTGTGTGTGTGTGTGTGTGTGTATGTATTTGTGCGCAGGCCTTACCCCAGGTTGATGTGCAGTGTGTGTTGCGGTAGGGGCTGTGGTATATTGACCAAAGACCTGAAGGTGCAATGTAGTTCAGTGGGCTGGTAGCAAGAGCAGGGCATAGGGCAGGCACCACCAGGAGACACCAGGGTCAGCAACACCACCACCACCACAGCCAGGGACACACCACACACACAGGGAACCATCTTCTATAGGAGGGCCGCTCACTGACGATATAGAAATATATAGGTCAATGTGACACACACACACAATCTCTGCAGTAACAACTTTAATGCAGGGTAACACTTTATTTGGATAGTCCATCTGTAGATGCTCTACAGACTATCTACAGACTATCAGTAACATTTCAACTAACTATCTACTAACCCTAACACTACCCCTAACCCTTATCCTGACCCTAAACTTAACCCTTACCCTAAACCTTATTTTAAGACTAACCCTAACCTTAGCAAGCATTTGCTTATCAACAGACAGTTTGTTGATAGATAGCAGTGGTGGAAAAAGTACTCAATTGTCATACTTAAAAGTAAAGATACCTTAATAGAAAATGACTCAAGTAAAAGTGAGTCACCAAGTAAAATACTACTTGAGTAAAAGTCTAAAGTATTTGGTTTTAAATATACTTAAGTATCAAAAGTAAATGGAATTGCTAAAATGTACTTAAGTATCAAAAGTAAAAGTATAAACCATATAAAAATCCTTATATTAAGCAAACCAGACGGCATTGTTATTTATTTTTTATTTTTATTGATGAATAGCCAGGGGCACACTCCAACACCGAGACATAATTTACAAACGAAGCATTTGTGTTTAGTG
Source organism: Coregonus clupeaformis (assembly GCF_020615455.1). Taxonomy (NCBI): domain Eukaryota; kingdom Metazoa; phylum Chordata; class Actinopteri; order Salmoniformes; family Salmonidae; genus Coregonus; species Coregonus clupeaformis. Next base: position 40,859,401 of record NC_059214.1, on the reverse strand, counting down.
AGTCCGCCAGATCAGAGGCAGTAGGGATGACCAGGGACGTTCTCTTGATAAGTGTGTGAATTAGACAATTTTCGTCTCAAAATGTAACGATTACTTTTGGAGTAAAAAGTATATTATTTTCTTTAGGAATGTAGTGAAGTAAAAGTTGGCAAAAATATAAATAGTAAAGTAAAGTACAGATACCCCCAAAAACTACTTAAGTAATACTTTAAAGTATTTTTACTTAAGTACTTTACATCACTGGTTGATAGTATGACCATCTGTAGAGTATCTACATCCGGACTATCCAAATAAAGTGTGACCTAATGCAGCTACAGTTTCTGCATTCCTAAACACTGGGTCAATAATTGTGTTCAATTGGCCAGTGTTCTACAGAGGGCATGATGGCACTGACACAGCACTGACACACACTCTCAAGGCATGTGCTGACGTTCCCGTGCAAATTACAGTCTGAGTCTGGTTATTCTAACGTCTTGACCAGCTATCTTTGACATTGCTCTTGCATTTCAAAGTATGTGAATATATGTAAACAGTAATGTTCACAAAGGAGAAGAACGAGCTATCTAAATTCAGCAACTAATAATTTACACCATCCGCGAGCAGAAGCGCCAACTGTTTCCTATGTTTTATGCGCGAGTAGGCTTCATAGAACCTTTCCTCTACTAATCCACAGCCAAGCAGTTAACCATCATTCTCTGACTATTAACACTCTTGACCCGATGCTGATACTGACTATTCTTTGACTGACTGCAAAACCAGCTGCCACAGAGAGTGATGAAATTGAAGACAAGCATACGTTTTCCTCTGTGCGTAAATGCATCAATATATATGATCCAATTTACAACTTTACATTGCATGGACGTACATAGTTTAAATACATTTGAGCATCTTGCGGCAATTTGACATCAATTTCCCCGGCCATAATATGAATAGTAGGATAACCATTTCATTTGGGAGCTATAACTGTCAATTTACCTCGCAATCCTTCAAATCGAAGAAATCAAGATTCTTCATTTCCTTATAGTCCAATTTCCATCAAGTGCTCATTTTTATCCAAAGGACGATTTGGCAACGGTAGAAATTCTAGAAAGCGTTTCAATAGACTACAACTTTATCCATTGAAAATAACAGAGTTGAAAACCAGTAGCCTATCCAATCCGAGAAAAAATTAATATATCTATATTTGGTATTCCACACACAGCACGTCTTGTTCCACTGTGCAGTTGAAAGGAAGGGAAGGGATAAGAAAGAATGGATTGTAAAAAATAATCTCGATTCCACGCGCTGTGCGCAATAGCCTGGGGACGAGGTTACCTCTCTCCGGATAGCCTGGTCTCATAAACTAGACGTAACATAGTACAAGTAAACCAGGAGCCCCCAAATTAGTATGATATGTTTGGTATGGTTACATAACACTGAAGGTTACCTAAGGCAAAAACGAAATGAGGGTGGTTGGTTGGGTGTATAACACGAACGTCCAGCAACCCAAAGGTTGATTGTTCAAATCTCATCATGGACAACTTTAGCTAACTAGCAACTTTTCAACTACTTACTACTTTTTAGCTACTTTGCAACTACTTAGCATGTTAGCCAACCCTAACCCTAACCTTAACCCTTTTATCTAACCATTCCCCTAACCCTAACCTTAACACTTTAACCTTACTCCTAACCTTAACCCTAACCCCTAACCCCTAGCCTAGCTAACGTTAGCCAGCTGGCTAATGCTAAGCCACCTAGCCACCTAGCTAACGTTAGCCACAACAAATTGAAATGTGTTACATATCATACGTTTAGCAAATTTATAACATATTGTATGTTTTGCAAATTCGTAACATATCATATGAATTGTAATTCATAACATATCATAAGAAATGGATGATGGACATCCACAAATTAATACATACCATATGAAATGTAATATATCATACTAAATGGAGTGTCTTGGATTTACGGACAGAATAATACGAAATGCTCTGAGACCAGGTTGCTGAGGAGGGGGTCTGAGTGGGTGACTTCCTCTTTCAGGGAATTGTATCTGGAATGAAAAGTGAGACCACCTGATAAGATTGCCCATTAGTCTATATTTAACCTTTTGCCCACCCTGACTCTGTGCAGTGTGCATGGCTAGAGCTGTGGAGCATGTGCTGTGGCAAGTCTGGGGCTGTGCCTGCATTATGTTGGGATGCAACTGGAGAGGGTGGGGGGTTATTCTCTGGGGGGGTCTGATGATGGTGGGAGAGTTCGGACAGGTGTGTGTGTGGCAGGGGTGGTCCCACGCCCTCACACCACCAGAGCTAAAGGGGGAAACCTGGAGGTGTGGAAATAGACAAGGGCTCCTCAGCTGTTGTTCTCAGGGCCTTGGCCAGGTGGGTGTGTCCTTTATTTCTCTGTCCCATCTCTAAATCTCTCTCTCTCTTTCTTGCTCTTTCACTCTGTCTGAGATGTCTCTGTTATAGATATCAGTAGTTCTGTAGCTGCTCTCCTGTTTTAGTGTAATCCATCCAGCCAGGCTGTAGAAAGCATTAGGCCCAAACCCATTCAGACAGTCGCTCAGTCCCACACAGTTACATAACAGCAAAGCAGCGACCCAGTCCCACTCAGTCCAACACAGTCCCCATTATAATTTGAGGTTACCATCATAATACTGCTGGAATTCATAGTGTCTGACTGTCTGGCCAGCATGCTGTAATGTCATGATGTCGACAGAACAGAGCATCGCAGTGGCACATAAAGCAGAAAGTATATGCTAATTTCCCTCTTAGGGGTTTCTGGACATCGTCTGAAGCAGTCATTTGTGATAACTCATATTGGGCATGGTTCGAAGCCGTAGTTTTTAAATCTATATAATATTGTAATATAGCCTTGGGCCTGGTCAGAAGCAGAGTAGAGTGTAATATTGGGCATGGTCAGCAGCACAGCCCTGTTAAATGATTACCCTTAAATCAAAGTGGATTTTCTCTGAATCATGAGCTAAACTAAAGGAGGTAATAAACATGGTCATTGGTCAAAGGGGGATAACATGATCCATGATCGAGGATTCCGTAGGACTGTGGTTATTTGGCTGAGGCTGTTTTAGTATATACATTATGGGCTACGGTATATAATATGTATTTGTGTAGTTATTTCTGAATGTGTATAGAGAAAGGCAGCATTCTCCTGTACGTCAGACCTGTCTGAGCATCAGCATGCCTGGCTGGCCCTGGCTAATAGCCTGGGCTGGGTTGGGGGGTCAGGAGGCTGGACGACTGGGCCAGCAGGAGGCTGTAAGATTAGCCTGGGTCTAACTGGCTCCATGGGGTTAGGGCTGGGAGCCCGCCTGCTCAATTAGGCTGGAGAAGGGAAGGGGTAGGGGGGTCAGGGCTGGGAGTCTGCCTGGCTGTAAAGATGTAAGTTAGGGGTAAGGGGCCTGGTTCCAGAAGGGTGTAAGGTTGGGTCAGTGGTCTCAGTGGCCTGGGGCAGGGGGTTAAGGTTAGCCTGGGGCTAGGGCAGTGGGCTGGGATGGGCCTGGGGTAATAGTAGAGGGGTTAGGATGGGACAGGGGTAGAAGTAGAGGGGTCAGGCTGGGACAGGGGTAGGAGTAGAGGGGTCAGGCTGGGACAGGGGTAGGAGTAGAGGGGTCAGGCTGGGACAGGGGTAGGAGTAGAGGGGTTAGGCTGGGACAGGGGTAGGAGTAGAGGGGTTAGGCTGGGACAGGGGTAGGAGTAGAGGGGTTAGGCTGGGACAGGGGTAGGAGTAGAGGGGTTAGGCTGGGACAGGGGTAGGAGTAGAGGGGTTAGGCTGGGACAGGGGTAGAAGTAGAGGGGTTAGGCTGGGACAGGGGTAGGAGTAGAGGGGTTAGGCTGGGACAGGGGTAGGAGTAGAGGGGTTAGGCTGGGACAGGGGTAGGAGTAGAGGGGTTAGGCTGGGACAGGGGTAGAAGTAGAGGGGTTAGGCTGGGACAGGGGTAGGAGTAGGGGGGTCAGGCTGGAGGTTTGCCATCGGGCCTCTGGCTCCATGGGGTCAGGCCCTCTTTAGTCATGCCCTCCCTCCTCACAGATTTAAATCAGCATGACAACAACTAGTTAGCATATCACACATAACAGCATCAGTAGCCTCAGAGCTTTAGCAGACACATCGCTCTATACTGACAATACTGATGTGACTATACAGCATTAGTCATGGTTATACAGTAGGGAGAACGGCTAGGGAGCTGCTCTGTTGGCTCCACGGGCTGTCTATGTTGGTCTGAGTCTGACTACAGCACTGCTTTCCAGGTGTGTCGTTTGGCGATCCAGTCAGTAAAGCTGTTTACAAGAACATGTGAGAGAAGTGAGGTCTAAAGGGAAAAAACAAACCAAGGAGTTTTACTGGGCTCGGTAGTAGCATACAGATGTAGGATAGCATGGATTCAGCCTATAGGACAGAAGTTCCACAGAGAAACCAAACCAGCCTATCATTGTTTAGGACATATTGTGCTAAAGTCTTGATCTAATTAAACACATTGAAGAGAGAATCTTCTAAGAATATCCTTTTTAACATGCAAGGGATTGCAGCTCTATGGGAGGCCTGGATATTGTGGCCATTTAAACAAAGAATTATGACATTTCAGAAAATGGGAAACATTGATTTCCCAGAGGCTAAAATAGAGACTGTCCTTAGTGAAACATTGAGAGGATGACAACAGAGCAACACTGATAGAGCTACAGGGAGGGTTAAGTCAAGTACCTCTAGTCTAATGACCCAGTAATGCACTATTCATTGTTGTGGATGTATTGTAGCTGATGACAGTCAGATAGACAGTATGGACAGTTCCATTCCCTCTCTGTTCTCTGCCATAACTAACACCACACATTGGTTTAATAGGATCTGACCTATTTAATGGCCATACTGAATTGATTAGATGATTCTTCATAGCAACATATTCTGCCTCTATTGTGATAGCAGTAATGTAGTAACAATACAGTAATAACTGTAATTGGGGCAGACACCATGTGTCCATGTGTCCCAGTCCCAGTCCTAGCTAGTGTCCAGATGGAGCTGAGCTGCTGACAGAGCTGATGACTCCACATGGTCATCATTACACCAGGAACAACAGGAAGTCTCACTGAGAGATCTTTTGGAAACACCAGCCAGACAATCACAGATATGGAGTGTAGTGTATTAAGATTATGTCTTTGTTAAATGTTTTTCATGAAGAAATGGAATGTTGGTTATGTTAGTATCAAAAGGCAATGTTTAGTATAATGTCACATACAATAGACAGGAAGTGTGTTGTAAACTGGTGATTGGCCAGAAGAGGGAGCCCATCTTGTTGCATTGTTTATAAATAGGGGTACACGAAGGAGAGAGGGCAGAGCAGCCATTAGAATTGGAGGACACTGCTCTCCAGACCTCGCGAGTCTGTCACTCATGCTAAAGCTTGTGATCTGAATAAACCTTATGATCAACGTTCCGTATGAGCAGACTCCTTTTGTTCATCAGCAATAATTGCCACCACTCACTCGATACGACAAATGGCGAGCTTGCCAGGAGTGGTTTTGCAATCCTCCTCTGTTGCATTTGCAGTCGCCAAGCTAACTCAAGCTAACTTCGGTCTGGAGTCATGACCCAACCAGGGTGAGTGTTTCTCACAGCTAAGTTGTTAGTTTTGGTACTGCTTGTGTACACTGGAGGAATGTACCATTATGACCGTGCCTCAGGTGGTGTTTTTGCTGATGACTGGGGTCTGGCTAATCATTATACAAATTTTAAAATAGCGCAAAAGTGGTTAGAGTTTAGGGATTGTTTATAGAGATGTGTTGCTTGAATAGTAAGTCAAGAACAGTCGGGGCCAAGATATGTATACAATTTTAGAGCATTGCAGGTTTAGATAAGCCCTCGTGACACACGGGGCGACCGCAGGGTGGGCCATGAATCCGGGAAACGCGTTAGGAGTTTTCAGGTCAGTCTGGGACTGGAGGTGGTGGGAAATTTATTTGGGGGTTGGCTGCTCATCTTCTGTCCGACGGGATATTTGCGTGGGTGGAACCGCTCATTTAAATAGCCATACTCACGGTAGAATAAATTTAGGACAAACGAAACAGTACTCAATTAAAGACGCAATGCGGGGTTTTGTTACATGTTGTAGGCCGCAGTTGGCTAAAGGCTAATGCTAATGCTAAATGCTAAATGTGTGTGGTGTCACAGTGTACCTAAAGCTACTGCTAAATGCTAATTGCTAAATGCTAATTTTGTTGCGTGCTACATGATAACTTTAACCTTAGAGGTCCACTGCGATGGATTCAAGCCTCTTAAACTTGTTTGTATTTGGGGGGAACTGAAAGTTCTACGCAAATGTGAGCTCTGTTATGTGTAATTGTGTGAGTATAACGTATAAAATAGTGAAGCTGTAGCGTAATGCTATCGTTCTATTGTATGGCAAGCATGGGATTAAAGGGGATGTGCGCATGTGCATGATTTTACGGGGCTAAAACTACGACATGCGGTTGTGCTCAGCCTACAAAACAAAATGGTTGGTTAAGGTCATAGGTCCCATCTGGGGGCTGCAGGGAGACGGAGAAATGGACACAGACAAAGAGGAGAGATTTTAACACGAGTATTCTAGTTTAAACTGTGGTTGGTTAAAGATGAAACTTGTTTTGTGACCTATTGAATTTATAAATTAAATATATGTTGACGGAGTATAATGAATTAAATTAAATGACGGATTAAAATAAAATAAAAATGTTTTTGAGCGATCTATTTAGTTCTGAGTTTAGTCTTAGAGTGAATAATGTAGAACGAACGAATATTGAATGGTTGGAAATACTCAGTGATTGCATTAACTACTAAAAGCTGTTTCTGTGTCTTTGTCCCTTGTCATGAGAGACAGGAGAGAGGGGGAGCGAGGAGATACAGGAAGTGATCACGTGACGCGGCCGAGGATCAAGTCAAAAAAAAGGTTTTGAGACTGTTACAAGATATGTGATGTTATGACAATTTTACATAGGCTTGGCAAATACTATTTCATTAAAAATTGCATTTTGGAAGCTCTGTGTATCACTGGGGTTTGATTACAGATGTGTTGGGAATCAAAGACTGACATTCTTCTGTAAATGTATGATAATTAGGGGTTATAGAGCAAGGGGTTACAGGCTTTGTTTTTGGGATTGCTTTGAAGTTGACTAACTTACATTTACTTGCATTTGATGGGTTGTGGTAAGATAGCCAACACTAATTGATAAATTGGTGATATAGGAATAAAAAATTGGTTTTAAATTATTCATAATTTTTAATTGAGGTTTTAATTGGTTTTTTATTTTTAATTAAATGGTTTTTGAATAAGGCATTTAATTGAATTTTTTTATATTCATATTTTATTTTATTTTATTTTTTGGGGAGGGAGGGTTATATTAATAATTTAAGGGGGGAAGCCATAGGCTATACAGTCTAAAATAAGATAGTTCACAATAAAGGAATATAAAAGGGTTGATATAGGGGAAAATTGACTAAAATAGTAATTCTTTAACTAAAGTAGTGTTAGGAGAAACTAATGGCAGATGTTAGTACACCTTTCTCACATACGGATTCAGCAAAAAGACACCCACCTTATGAGAAGGAAGCTTTCAGTGATCATCCAGGAGGGTGATTGTTGCATCAGAGATGAAGATGAACGAATAATAGATAGAGGACAAGCAGAAACGACTGATAAAGATGAATCCAAAACTCCAGAAGGAAGAAAAACCGAGATGTCTGGGAACTTAAAGAAGATGAGGATGATGAAGATGAGAGTGATTGAGAGAGGTCATGGGTGGATATGACTCTGTGATCAGAAGGAAGTTGGCAAGAGAGAAACGAAGAAGGATACACGAGATTTGATCTCTGATGAAAGTTGAACGAAGAAGGAGACAAGAGATTCGAGTTCTGATGAAGAAAGCGATGAAGATTTGGAGATTAAAGGTGCTTTATGTTCAAGAGGATTTTATCCTACAATGACTGGCAAAGAAGAAATAGGAGATATAGACCGAGGCGTATCAGGCCTGGAGGAAGCGACGACTTTGGGAGAGGTAAGTGTCACGGTCGTCTATGTCGTCTAAGTATGACCAAGGCGCAGCGTGTCCAAGAAACATGACTTTATTAATTAAACGTTATCGAACTACAAAACAAATGACGACTCAATGAAGTCCACGGTACACTGACCGAAACGGAAAAAAAACCCACAACCCTCATGAGAACACAAACAGTTTAAATATGGCTCCCAATCAGAGATAACGAGCCGACAGCTGACACTCGTTACCTCCGATTGGGAGTCACACGACACTACAAATAACTCACCCAAAACACAACCAAACGAATACACCCTATACAACAAAACCCCACAACAAAACCCAACAAAACAAATACACCCTGGCTCAAATACAAAAGTCCCGAGCCAGAGTGTCACAGTACCCCCTAAAGGTGCGACTCCGGGCGCACCAGCATACAGTCTAGGGGAGGGTCTGGGTGGGCGTCTGTCCACGGTGGCGGTTCTGGCCCTGGTCGTGGTCCCCACCCCCACCTTAGTCACCACCCGCTTCCCTAGCCTCCTCCACATGACCACCCTCCAACTTACCCCACCTGGATTTAGGGGCAGCACCGGGCTAAGAGGCAGCACCAGGATAAGGGGCAGCACCGGGCTAAGGGACAGCATCGGGCTAAGGGACAGCACCGGACTCACTGGCGGATCCTGGCTGGCTGGCTCTGGCGGATCCTGGCTGGACGGCTCTGGCGGATCCTGGCTGGACGGCTCATGGCTGGCTGAAAGATCTGGCTGCTCGTGGCTGGCTGACGGATCTGGCTGCTCATGGCTGGCTGACGGATCTGGCTGCTCATGGCTGGCTGACGGATCTGGCTGCTCGTGGCTGGCTGACGGATCTGGCTGCTCGCGGCTGGCTGACGGATCTGGCTGCTCATGGCTGGCCGACGGATCTGGCTGCTCATGGCTGGCCGACGGATCTGGCTGCTCACGGCTGGCTGACGGATCTGGCTGCTCATGGCTGGCTGACGGATCTGGCTGCTCATGGCTGGCTGACGGATCTGGCTGCTCATGGCTGGCCGACGGATCTGGCTGCTCGTGGCTGGCTGACGGATCTGGCTGCTCATGGCTGGCTGACGGATCTGGCTGCTCGTGGCTGGCTGACGGATCTGGCTGCTCATGGCTGGCGGAAGGCTCTGGCTGATCCTGTCTGGCGGAAGGCTCTGGCTGATCCTGTCTGGCGGAAGGCTCTAGCGGCCCGGTCTGGCGGACGGCTTTGAAGGCTCATGGCAGACGGGCGGCTTTGCAGGCTCAGTACAGATGGCCAGTTCAAGCGCCTTAGGGCAGACGGGCAGTTCAGGCCCGTTGGGCAGACGGCAGACTCTGGCCGTCTGAGGCGCACCGTAGGCCTGGTGCGTGGTGCCGGAACTGGAGGTACCGGGCTGAGGACACGCATCTCAGGGCTAGTGCGGGGAGAAGCAACAGGGCATGCTGGACCCTGGGGACGCACATAAGGCCTAGTGCGGAGAGCAGGAACAGGGCATGCTGGACCCTGGGGACGCACATAAGGCCTAGTGCGGAGAGCAGCAACAGGACGCACAGGACTCGGGGGACCCACAGGAGGCTTGGTGCGTGGTGTAGGCACTGGTGGGAAAAGGCTGGAGACACGCACCATCCAGCTAGTGCGTGGAGGAGACACAGGGCTCTGCAGACGTACAGGAAGCCTAGTGCGTGGTGTAGGCCCTGGTGGTACTGGGCTGGAGCGGGAGGTGGCGCCGAAACACCGGACCGTGCAGGCTTACTGGCTCCCTTGAGCACTGAGCCTGACCAACCTTACCTGGGTTGATGCTCCCCGTCGCCCGACCAGTACGGGGAGGTAGACTAACCCGCACCGGCCTATGTGGGCGAACCGGGAACACCATGCGTAAGGCTGGTGCCATGTACGCCGGCCCGAGGAGACGCACTGGTAGCCGGATGCGTTGGGCCGACTTCATGACATCTGGCTCAACGCTCACTCTAACCCGGCCGATACGTGGAGCTGGAATGTACCGAACCGGGCTATGCCTGCGTACAGGAGACACCATGCGCCTACTGCGTAACACGGTGTCTGCCCGTACTCCGCTCTCCACGGTAAGTCCAGGGAGTAGGCGCAGGTCTCCTACCTGACTTCGCCACACTCCCTTTAAGCCCCCCCCCAAGAAATGTTTGGGTAGTACTCTCGGGCCTCCAGCCTTGCCTCCGTGCTGCCTCCTCATATCGCCTCCTCTCGGCTCTAGCTGCCTCCAGCTCTTCACGAGGGCGGCGATATTCTCCCGGTTGTGCCCAAGGACCCTTTCCATCCAGTATCTCCTCCCATGTCCATGAATCCTTGATAGGCGTCCATAAATCCTGTGTAGGTAGATCCTGTTGCCGCTTGACACGCTGCTTGGTCCTTTTACGGTGGGTTTTTCTGTCACGGTCGTCTATGTCGTCTAAGTATGACCAAGGCGCAGCGTGTCCAAGAAACATGACTTTATTAATTAAACGTTATCGAACTACAAAACAAATGACGACTCAATGAAGTCCACGGTACACTGACCGAAACGGAACAAAAACCCACAACCCTCATGAGAACACAAACAGTTTAAATATGGCTCCCAATCAGAGATAACGAGCCGACAGCTGACACTCGTTACCTCCGATTGGGAGTCACACGACACTACAAATAACTCACCCAAAACACAACCAAACGAATACACCCTATACAACAAAACCCCACAACAAAACCCAACAAAACAAATACACCCTGGCTCAAATACAAAAGTCCCGGAGCCAGAGTGTCACAGTAAGAGAGCTAGAGGAACAGCTCGAGACGCTGAAGATACAGAAGAGGAGAAACTGCTGAGAGGATCCCAAGAATTGGAGAAGAACAAAGAAGAAATAGAAGAAGGAGGAAGATTTCAGCTACACTTCCAGCAACTTTCAGAAGACTGTTATAATTGTGGACAGGTTGGTCACTTTACCTGTGATGGAAATGCGCCAGGAGGAGAAAACAGAGGAAGATGAAGGAGCAAGTGAAGATCACCTGTTAGTGCCTAGAAGATACGAAGGGGGGTATCAGCTGAGAGCATCGATTAGAGAAGAAGAGAAAATAGCTAACAATTGAAGTAAAAACCAGAGGACTATGAGAAATAATGGTGAATAGTGTAAAAACTTATCTGTGTTCAGCCTAAAGAGGTTAAACATCTCACTAATTGATAACAAATTAGGATAGGGATTTGAGGTAGTAAAACAGTTAATTACTCTTAAGATACTAATATTAGAAGATACTGTTATTGCAGTATTGGAAAGAGATGCATTGTTTATTCTGGGTTAAATTCTTACACTAAGGGATTTCAGGCTAGGCTAAAAGGTGTTTAGTCGTTTTGCCAAGTCTGTGTGTAATGAATCAAAGGCAGGTGGGGAACTTTCCCAATCACATATTCTAACATTTGGTGGTAAAGGGATTTTGTGAATAAATCAGGGGAAAGGTTTTTAAAGATTAGGAGGAAAAGATTAGATTAAAAAAAGTTAGGAGAACTAGGTTGAAGGAACTCTAAGACAGTAAGCTAAGTTTCAAAGTTAGTAGTAAGACAGAGAGAGAAGTGGTGAATGACATTTTTAGAAGTTTAGTGGGAAGATATGGTAGGAGTTTAGATCTGTTAGGAGCAGATGCATTGAGAAAGTATGTGTTGCTGAATGATAAGAGAAGATTGAGGGTGATTAAGTATCTATATTTACAGTTTCCAGCAGGAAGATCAAGGTAATTATAGGTGTATTTGTTATAATCAAAAGTTTGAAAGTTTAGAGGTAGGACTGAGAGTGGGAAATAGTGACACTAGTGGTGATAGATGGAAGTACAAGTAAAGAGTTCAAAGTCTTAGGGGAAAACTGGGGAAATTAGAAGTAACAACAATAAGGACATCAACACGTGAGTCTAGTAAAACAACAGTGAGAAGCAATTTAACTCTTTCAACATTGATAGTTATTAAAGTCATAAATATATCGCATTTGATTATAAGGGTCCAGCACCAATTATAGGGGGAAAAGACTGTTATTAGGGTTAGGATGGTGACGTTCCTCCCATATGGAGAGATAATTATGGAGAATAAGTATTGTTATCAGGACCAGGAGTAGAAGCTGTTGCACCTAGTCAAAGGAGGGATAGTTTGTACAACGATATGAAGTGGAAGAGGGTTAGGAGTGACTGTTCACTTATTTGGCGTGATGTTACGGAGAAAGGTCAGGGAGAATATATGTATGTTTATTTAGGGCAAGCATTAGAAGTTGTTCCGGTTAAGAATTATTGGTTAAAAGGCTATGTAATTCGTAAAGTGACGCTTATGATGGAAGATTTCAAATCTGTTGAAGTTTCACAGTCACCAAGGGAGTTCAGGAAGAATATGTTACAATAGTCACTCCAACAGTGAATAATACACATAGGATAATGGGAACTTTTGCACTAGAAGTAATTAGGGTTGATACAGCAATTAAGTCAACTACTTTAATGGTAACTTTGGAAGGGATTAGTGATACGATGGCAATAGCAAATGTAGGGAGTATGACATCGACAACAACTTTTCTGAAATTAAATGGGGAATTTTAGACTCATGGGTTATGTTACGGATGGAGAGTGCTGTCAATGATAGTACGAATAGGGTTAAAATAGGAGAACAGATAGTAGTAGAGAGAATCAGGGGCGGTGTGTTCAATAGGGCGATATGGGCGACGCACTGCCAAACGGGAAAAGGAAGGGATTTTTTTTCTAATCAATTATATCACGGCAACAGTAGTTATCAGTGTTGTAATCTAGACGTCTGATCAATCAATCAATCAATTTTATTTTATATAGCCCTTCTTACATCAGCTAATATCTCGAAGTGCTGTACAGAAACCCAGCCTAAAACCCCAAACAGCTAGTAATGCAGGTGTAGAAGCACGGTGGCTAGGAAAAACTCCCTAGAAAGGCGAAAACCTAGGAAGAAACCTAGAGAGGAACCAGGCTATGAGGGGTGGCCAGTCCTCTTCTGGCTGTGCCGGGTGAAGATTATAACAGAACCATGCCAAGATGTTCAAAAATGTTCATAAGTGACAAGCATGGTCAAATAATAATCAGGAATAAATCTCAGTTGGCTTTTCATAGCCGATCATTAAGAGTTGAAAACAGCAGGTCTGGGACAGGTAGGGGTTCCATAACCGCAGGCAGAACAGTTGAAACTGGAATAGCAGCAAGGCCAGGCGGACTGGGGACAGCAAGGAGTCACCACGGCCGGTAGTCCCGACGTATGGTCCTAGGTGCTCAGGTCTCTCAGTTGGCTTTTCATAGCCGATCATTAAGAGTTGAAAACAGCAGGTCTGGGACAGGTAGGGGTTTCGTAACTCGCAGGCAGAACAGTTGAAACTGGAATAGCAGCAAGGCCAGGCGGACTGGGGACAGCAAGGTGTCATCATGCCCGGTAGTCCTGACGTATGGTCCTAGGGCTCAGGTTCTCAGAGAGAAAGAGAGAACGAGAGAATTAGAGAGAGCATACTTAAATTCACACAGGACACTGGATAAGACAGGAGAAGTACTCCAGGTATAACCAACTAACCCCAGCCCCCGACACATAAACTACTGCAGCATAAATACTGGAGGCTGAGACAGGAGCGGTCCGGAGACACTGTGGCCCCATCCGAAGAAACCCCGGACAGGGCCAAACAGGAAGGATATAACCCCACCCACTCTGCCAAAGCACAGCCCCCGCACCACTAGAGGGATATCCTCAACCACCAACTTACAATCCTGAGACAAGGCCGAGTATAGCCCACAGAGGTCTCCACCACAGCACAAACCAAGGGGGCGCCAACCCAGACAGGAAGATCACGTCAGTAACTCAACCCACTCAAGTGACGCACCCCTCCCAGGGACGGCATGAAAGAGCACCAGCAAGCCAGTGACTCAGCCCCTGCAACAGGGTTAGAGGCAGAGAACCCCAGTGGAGAGGGGAACTGCCCGGCAGAGACAGCAAGGGCTGTTCGTTGCTCCAGAGCCTTTCCGTTCACCTTCACACTCCTGGGCCAGACTACACTCAATCATATGACCTACTGAAGAGATAAGTCTTCAGTAAAGACTTAAAGGTTGAGACCGAGTCTGCGTCTCTCACATGGGTAGGCAGACTGTTCCATAAAAATGGAGATCTATAGGAGAAAGCCCTGCCTCCCGCTGTTTGCTTAGAAATTCTAGGGACAATTAGGAGGCCTCTGCCTTGTGACCGTAGCGTACGTATTGGTATGTACGGCAGGACCAACTCGGAAAGATAGGTAGGAGCAAGCCCATGTAACGCTTTATAGGTTAACAGTAAAACCTTGAAATCAGCCCTTGCCTTAACAGGAAGCCAGTGTAGGGAAGCTAGCACTGGAGTAATATGATCAAATTTCTTGGTTCTAGTCATGATTCTAGCAGCCGTATTTAGCACTAACTGAAGTTTATTTAGTGCTTTATCCGGGTGGCCGGAAAATAGAGCATTGCAGTAGTCTAACCTAGAAGTAACAAATGCATGGATAAATTTTTCTGCATCATTTTTGGACAGAAAATTTCTGATTTTTGCTATGTTACGTAGATGGAAAAAAGCTGTCCTTGAAACAGTCTTGATATTTTTTTTTTTTTTTTTTTTTTTTTTTTTTGATATGTTCGTCAAAAGAGAGATCAGGGTCAAGAGTAACGCCGAGGTCCTTCACAGTTTTATTTGAGACGACTTTACAACCATCAAGATGAATTGTCAGATTTAACAGAAGATCTCTTTGTTTCTTGGGACCTAGAACAAGCATCTCTGTTTTGTCCGAGTTTAAAAGTAAAAAAGTTTTCAGCCATCCACTTCCTTATGTCTGAAACACAGGCTTCTAGCGAGGGCAATTTTGGGGCTTCACCATGTTTCATTGAAATGTACAGCTGTGTGTCATCCGCATAGCAGTGAAAGTTAACATTATGTTTTCGAATAACATCCCCAAGAGGTAAAATATATAGTGAAAACAATAGTGGTCCTAAAACGGAACCTTGAGGAACACCGAAATGTACAGTTGATTTGTCGGAGGACAGACCATTCACAGAGACAAACTGATATCTTTCCGACAGGTAAGATCTAAACCAGGCCAGAACTTGTCCGTGTAGACCAATTTGGGTTTCCAGTCTCTCCAAAAGAATGTGGTGATCGATGGTGTCAAAGGCAGCACTAAGGTCTAGTAGCACGAGGACAGATGCAGAGCCTCGGTCTGACGCCATTAAAAGGTCATTTACCACCTTCACAAGTGCAGTCTCAGTGCTATGATGGGGTCTAAAACCAGACTGAAGCATTTCGTACACATTGTTTGTCTTCAGAAAGGCAGTGAGTTGCTGCGCAACAGCTTTTTCTAAAATTTTTGAGAGGAATGGAAGATTCGATATAGGCCGATAGTTTTTTATATTTTCCGGGTCAAGGTTTGGCTTTTTCAAGAGAGGCTTTATCACTGCCACTTTTAGTGAGTTTGGTACACATCCGGTGGATAGAGAGCTGTTTATTATGTTCAACATAGGAGGGCCAAGCACAGGAAGCAGCTCCTTCAGCAGTTTAGTAGGAATAGGATCCAGTATGCAGCTTGAAGGTTTAGAGGCCATGATTATTTTCATCATTGTGTCAAGAGATATAGTACTAAAACACTTAAGTGTCTCTCCCGATCCCAGGCCCTCGCAGAGCTGTGCAGATCCAGGACAGCTAAGCCCTGGAGGAATACGCAGATTCAAAGAGGAGTCCGTAATTTGCTTTCTAATGGTCATGATCTTTTCCTCAAAGAAGTTCATGAATTTATTACTGCTGAAGTGAAAGCCATCCTCTCTTGGGGAATGCTGCTTTTTAGTTAGCTTTGCAACAGTATCAAAAAGAAATTTTGGATTATTCTTATTTTCCTCGATTAAGTTGGAAAAGTAGGATGATCGAGCAGCAGTGAGGGCTCTTCGGTACTGCACGGTACTGTCTTTCCAAGCTAGTCGGAAGACTTCCAGTTTGGTGTGGCGCCATTTCCGTTCCAATTTCCTGAAGCTTGCTTCAAAGCTCGGGTATTTTCTGTATACCAGGGAGCTAGTTTCTTATGACAAATGTTTTTCGTTTTTAGGGGTGCAACTGCATCTAGGGTATTGCGCAAGGTTAAATTGAGTTCCTCAGTTAAGTGGTTAACTGATTTTTGTCCTCTGACGTCCTTGGGTAGGCAGAAGGAGTCTGGAAGGGCATCAAGGAATTTTTGTGTTGTCTGAGAATTTATAGCACGACTTTTGATGCTCCTTGGTTGGGGTCTGAGCAGATTATTTGTTGCGATTGCAAACGTCTGATCTGCCACAGTGCCACTAAATGTCCAATCAGGCTAAAGTCGTGCTTCAAATGCCCCCCCTTTTGGGGCGATTTCAGTCAGGTTGAAAATCGCCCAGAAGTCTGTCATAGACTCCCATGTAAAATCTATTTTTTTCAAATATCAGAGCTTTCAATACAATCTCTATGGGTTTCTGAGGGCTTGCACTTACGCGCTTTCGTCATACGTAACATAACCATGAACGTAACTAAGAAAAGAGCGGGTAGCAGCGTCAATCAATTCACTATTACTGTCAAAATGGCTAGGCTTCAGTGCAACTCGATTGTGTCTTTGAAAGAAGTTCCTTTTTGTCTGCGAACAAATGAAGATAAATTGGCAACGAAACAATTAGGACCTCCCAGACCAAATTTAATAATTCAACAGGTTTCTACTAAAGGGGGAAGTCCTACACCCGAGGATTTTCCAAAAATTGGTACGAACGAAAAACCTGGCTAGCAGGCTGCGATGTAGCTAATGCAGTCTTCTGCTACCCCCTGCTTACTCTTTCACCCTGAAGGCGGCACGGCAGACAGCACCGCTTGGACAGCGACTGGTGTGTAACGGACATGCACCATCTTTCAGGAAAGATTAAGAAACATGAGCTGTCAAAGACCCACATGGATAGCTGTTTGAGATTGTCTGCTTTGGGGAGAGTGAACATTCCCACTCAACTGGATGAGGGATACAGGCTAGCTGTCCGCCGCCACAACGATGAGGTTAGTGTTGATAATCACAAGTTTACTGGAGAACTGAAACTGACAAGGCTGACAAGATAGGACCCTTTTGTCCATTGTTATTGGATAGGAACAGAACTTATAACCAGCTCCTGACCTAAATAGATCTTAGCACAACATTTTACTCAACATATCATATTCCATATTCACTATAACAAATATATTTACTACGACATTAGCAAGAACCGCCACATCCTCAGCCGGCTAATCCAGTGTGTGAAGTTTTGCGGAGTGTTTGAGTTAGCTTTGCGAGGCAAAGATGAAACTGAGGGCTCCACCAACCCTGGTAAGCCAACACTTTTGAGATCAGTCAATAAATGCTTCTGGTATTGACTTATATGCTGCCCCTGTCTTCATGTTGTTGCTGGACATATCTGTCACAAGCCGGGTTAGAACTCCGGTCTCAGATGTGTAGAGCTGGGGGTACTACCCCTTAGCCACAGAGGAAAGGTTGTAGGACCCAAATGAAACACCCAAGGCAATACTCCAGGCAAGTAGATTTAATATTCCAAAACAGGAGGCAAAACAAACAACTCCACGAGGGGAGAAAAACAAACTAAAGATAACTTCAACAACTTACTAGGACAGACACGGTGAGACAAAGCAGGAGACACACAGTCAGGACGTAATAACCAAGTGAGAAACAAGGGGAAAACACACAGCTAAAATACTCAAGGGGAAACAAGGCACAGGTGACATAGATAAGCTAATTAGGACACATGAGGAAAAACTAAGGCAAAAGGGGGAACACAGCTGACCTCTAGAGGCCAGGGAGACAAACAGGGGAAGCAGGAAGCTGACAGGACCCCCTCCTCTAGGAACGACTCCTGACGTTCCTTCCAGAACACCCTGGCCCCAGGGTGCGAAAATCTCGGATCAACCCTGGGTCCAGGATGTCCCTGGCTGGAACCCAGGAGCGCTCCTCTGGCCCGTAGCCCTCCCAGTCCACCAGATACTGCAGAGAGTTCTGGACCCTCCGGGAGTCCAGTATCCGGCGGACTGTGTAGGCTGGCTGGCCGTCTATGATCCTGGGAGGTGGCGGGGGTCTGTGTGGGGGGCAAAAGGAGAAGACAAGACAGGTTTAAGGAGTGAAACATGGAAAGTGGGGTTAACTCTAAGGGAGCGAGGCAGAACTAAACGATACGACACAGGGTTAACCTTTCTAGAAATGCGGAAAGGGCCGATGTATCTCTGGGAAAGCTTCTTGGATTCGACCCGGAGGGGCAAGTTCTTAGTGGCCAACCAAACTCTCTGACCAGCTCGGAAACTAGGGGCGTCCGGGGCGGTGGCGATTAGCCTGACTTTGGTATCTCTGGGAGGTCCGAAGGAGGGTACACCTGGCCTTCTTCCAGGTCCGCCTACAGCGTTGGACAAAGCGCTGGGCCGAGGGAACACCAACTTGCGCCTCTTCCTCTGGAAACAAAGGAGGGTTGTAACCGAACTGGCATTCGAAGGGGGACAATCCGGTGGCTGAGGACTGGAGGGTGTTGTGGGCATATTCAGCCCAAATGATATAGGTGGCCCAAGACGTGGGATTACTGGCCGCCATACACCGCAGGGTGGTCTCCAGATCCTGATTAATCCGTTCCGTTTGGCCATTAGACTCTGGATGGAATCCTGACGATAGGCTGGCTGTGGCCCCAATAAGCCTGCAGAAGGCCCCCAAAACCGGGACGAGATTGGGGACCTCGGTCAGAGACCACGTCCAGGGGAATGCCAAATATCCGGAAGACATGGTTCATGAGGAGCTCAGCAGTCTCCTTAGCCGAGGGCAGCTTGGGCAGGGGAATAAACCGGGCAGCCTTAGAGAAACGGTCTACCACCACAAGGATGACGGTGTTGCCCTGGGATAGAGGAAGTCCCGTAACAAAGTCCAGCGAAAGGTGTGACCATGGCCTTCGAGGAACAGGTAAGGGATGGAGCAGTCCCTGGGGTCGCTGGCGTGTCGACTTTCCCTGGTTGCACACAGGGCAGGCCTCAACGTAGACCTGCACGTCCTTCTTGATGGACGGCCACCAAAACCGCCGTCGGAGGAACTCCAGTGTGCGAGCACTGCCAGGATGGCATGTCAAGGGCGACTCATGACCCCACTGCAAGACGCGGGCCCGAACCGAGAGAGGAACGTACAGGCGACCGGCAGGACCACCGCCTGGATCGGGCTCATGGGCAAGAGCTTCGTACCCCTCTTTCTAGTTCCCACTGAAGAGGTGCGACGATCCTAGACCTCGGAATAATCGATGCCAAGGGCTTCTCTTGTACCTCGGGAGAATAGACTCGAGACAGAGCATCCGGCTTGACGTTCTTGGTGCCAGGTCGGTAAGTCAGGATGAACTGGAATCGATTAAAGAAAAGGGACCATCGTGCTTGCCGAGGGTTCATCCGCTTAGCCTGTTGGAGATATTCCAGGTTCTTGTGGTCTGTGAGAACCTGGAAAGGGTGCTGAGCCCCCTCAAGCCAATGGCGCCACTCTTCCAAGGCCAGTTTAACCGCAAGCAACTCTAGATCCCCCACGTGGTAGTTGCGCTCGGCCTCAGACAGGCGGCGAGACATAAAGGCACAAGGGTGTAATCTCCCATCCGCAC
This sequence comes from Coregonus clupeaformis, assembly GCF_020615455.1. Lineage (NCBI taxonomy): Eukaryota > Metazoa > Chordata > Actinopteri > Salmoniformes > Salmonidae > Coregonus > Coregonus clupeaformis. The sequence continues at coordinate 40,839,740 of NC_059214.1, read as the reverse complement.
CCCTCTGTGACAGGACGGCTCCCACCCCCACCTCTGAGGCGTCCACCTCCACCACGAAAGGTCTCTCTGGGTCAGGGGTCACCAGAATCGGAGCAGAAGTGAAGCGGCGCTTGAGATCCTCGAAGGCCCCTGCTGCTTCCGGACCCCAGTGAATCTTGGTCCCTCCTCCCTTGGTAAGCGTCGTCAAGGGGGCTACCACCGAGCTGAAATTCTTGATGAACTTCCGATAGAAGTTAGAAAAGCCAATGAACCGTTGAACCTCCTTGACCGTGGCAGGTGTGGGCCAATCGTGGACCGCCTTGACCTTCTTGGGATCCATCTCTAGGTGCCCGGGAGTGACAATAAACCCGAGAAACTGAGTCTGAGAAACATGAAATTCACACTTCTCAGGCTTAACGTAGAGGTGATTGTCAAGGAGCCTCTGGAGAACCCGGCTAACATGCCCCTCATGCTCCTTCAGTGACCTCGAGAAGATGAGGATATCGTCCAGGTACACGAAGACGAACAGATTAAGCATATCCCGGAGAACATCATTAATCAGGGCTTGGAATACTGCGGGGGCATTGGTGAGCCCGAACGGCATCACCCGATATTCATAGTGTCCCGTGGGCGTGTTGAACGCCGTCTTCCATTCGTCTCCTGGCCGGATCCGCACGAGATGGTAAGCATTGCGGAGATCCAGCTTAGTAAAAATGGAAGCCCCTTGAAGCAGCTCAAAAGCAGTGGCCATGAGAGGAAGAGGGTATCGATTCCGAACCGTGATCTTGTTGAGTCCCCGGTAATCAATACAAGGCCTCAGACCCCCGTCTTTCTTTTCAACAAAAGAAGCCCGCCCCAGCCGGGGAAGTAGAGGCATAGATGAGGCCGGCTGCCAAGGACTCCTTAATGTAAGTGTCCATAGCTGCGTGCTCGGGGAGGACAAGGAAAAGATCCGACCTCTAGGAGGGCAGCACCCAGGGAGTAGATCAATGGCACAGTCATAAGTGCGATGGAGGCGGTAAGGCAGTAGCCCGGGCCTTGCTGAACACTGTTTTGAACCGATGGTAAACACTGGGGACTCGGGAGACGTCAACAGACTCTTGAAACTGGGTACTAGGGGCTGAGGAACTCTGAAGCATGCAGGTGAGTTGGCAAGTGGGACCCCAGCTAAGAATGGTGCCAGTAGGCCAGTCGATCTGGGGATTATGTCTGCATAGCCAAGGGTGACCCAGGATAATAGGATACTCGGGAGAGTCAATGAGATAGAAGGTCTCCTCCTGCTGGTGTTGAGAGATGGTAAGTCGCAGGGACTGAGTCGCCTCAGTAACTTTTCCTGGTTCCAGAGGTCGGCCATCTAAGGCTGTAACTGCCTGGGGTTGAGGAAGTAGTTGGGTAGGGATCTTAAGTTCCTTAGCCAAGGTTACATCCATAAAATCACCTGCGGCACCGGAATCGATCATAGCCTGGACCCGATGCTGGTGGCCCTCCCAGGACAGAGTGGCTGGAATAGCTAGGACCGCGTTAGTAGGAGGAGCTCTAATTTTCCCCATCACAACCCTCCTGTAGCTGGGCGGGGACAGGCGTTTCCCAAAGCTCGGGGCAAGTGGAGCGGAAGTGGCCGGCAACCCCGCAGTAGAGGCACCGACGCTCCCTCATGCGACGTTCCCTTTCGTTGGAAGAAAGCCTGGAACGGCCTAACTGCATGCTCTCCGGGGAATCTTGGGGCAGTTCAGGAGCCGGGGCAGCTCTGAATGACGGAGTCCAAACAGGAGAAACAGAGCTGCTCAGAGGAACTTGGGACTGAGACACCTGACGGCGAGCCGTTCTCCGCTCTCTTAGACGATTGTCCAGGCGGATGGCCAAGGCTATGAGGGACTCGAGATCTTCAGCTGGTTCACGGGTGGCTAACTCATCTTGAAGGGGCTCAGATAACCCTCCCCTGAAAGCAGACCCTCAGCGCTTCATCATTCCATCCGCTCCTTGCTGCTATGGTTCGGAACTCAATGGCAAAATCTGCCGTGCTTCGGGGGCCCTGACGGAGAGACAGTAGGCGCTTGGAAGCCTCCCGCCCACTGACAGGATGATCGAACACCCGCTTGAATTCTTCTACAAATGCAGCGTGGGAGTCACAACAGGCCTCCTGGGACTGCCACACCGCAGAGGCCCAGGCGAGCGCCTTGTCTGAAAGAAGGGTAATGAGGTAAGCAATCTTGGAACGGTCTGTGGGAAAACTTGAGGGTTGGAGCTCGAAGGTGAGGGAGCATTGGGTGAGGAAACCCTGACAAGAGCTTGGATCCCCAGAAAAGGGCTTGGGAGGTGGTAGTCGGGGCTCCGCCAACCGAGAAGGCCTGTCGTCACTGGGAGGTGACCGGGGGAAGGGGGAGAACCAAGGAGGCGTTCAAAGAGCTGGTGAAGGGAACTCATCATTTCGGCCAGGAGTTGAGAATGTCTAGCCATCAGCTCCTCTTGTCGGCTGAGAACGGCTTCATGGCGCTGGAAAGAAGCCTCATGTCGAATGATCACCGCCAACAGGTCCTGGGAACTGAGTGTTTCTGGGTCCATGATTGACTTGGTTATTCTGTCACAAGCCGGGTTAGAACTCCGGTCTCAGATGTGTAGAGCTGGGGGTACTACCCCTTAGCCACAGAGGAAAGGTTGTAGGACCCAAATGAAACACCCAAGGCAATACTCCAGGCAAGTAGATTTAATATTCCAAAACAGGAGGCAAAACAAACAACTCCACGAGGGGAGAAAAACAAACTAAAGATAACTTCAACAACTTACTAGGACAGACACGGTGAGACAAAGCAGGAGACACACAGTCAGGACGTAATAACCAAGTGAGAAACAAGGGGAAAACACACAGCTAAAATACTCAAGGGGAAACAAGGCACAGGTGACATAGATAAGCTAATTAGGACACATGAGGAAAAACTAAGGCAAAAGGGGAACACAGCTGACCTCTAGAGGCCAGGAGACAAACAGGGGAAGCAGGAAGCTGACAATATCTTTTTTAAAATGTGTGTAGGTCACCTAAATCATCAGAAAAATTGCCCCCCCTGAGAATTTTTTCAGGAGCCGCCACTGGAGAGAATATAGATTCATCATGGAGGACAGGATGAGGTCTTTGATTTTAATGACAGACAAGGAGAGGTATCTGATCAGTACCGCTCGTTAGGGAAGAGAGAAACTAAAGGGAGTGGTTTGATTCTTCTGTTGTGAAAATTAGAGATAGATGGGTAGGTTCCAGCAGCTCATGCTGTAATATCAGTGAGGAATCTTGAGGGTCCATGTCTGGTGAGAATTCCAGAACCAAACATGTTAGAGACGGTCGTTTGACCTCTATCAAGTATGTGTCAATCTTATGCATTGTCATGACTGTGGTATCAGCAACAATAATCAGTAACCGATAAAATAATGTCGTGGTCAAAACATTTGTTTAAGCCTAGGGTTAGGTGGTATTGGGTTAAGTGAATTAACTTGTGTGAATTTGTTAGATGGAAAGTAAAATCAGGTAACAAGCAAACCCTGGAGCATTTGAGGTGTAACCATTGAGGGCTAAAAGTTGTTTTTGTTCTAATAAAACATATGAGGTAAGGGGTATGTTTATGGGAATATCAGATTGTGATGATTATATGATGACTTTAGATAAGCACGAACATAAGGTTAGAGAGGACAAATATAATGTAACTTTTTATGTACCAGGTAGTAGAACAGCAGGACTTTGATGGTTAAAGGATTAGTTTTGCCTGACAATGTGACTATGGAGAATTTTAGAGATATTTGGAGGAGTTGTGGTGATAAAGCATATATATTCTTACATTATGGATGGATAGGATTTTGTTACATGTCAACGTTGAAGCTTCCATATGAGGTTTTTACCATTATAAAAGGGATAGCACCGGACACAGCTAAATCTAGGGTTAAAAGGGTGACATGGCTACATGTCATAGTCTTCAAACCTATCATTGAAGGATGAATCTAAAGGAGAAGGGGGGACTTTTTCCATGGTATGGTGTAACATTTGGGAAGATCATATTGATAATAGTAGATACTTTGAGTCCAGATAGTTCAGATATTATCACTAGGGTTATATATGCATTATAAGGGATGCACTTGGGAGATCTGAGAGGATTTGGGTGCAAGATCAGGTAGGCCAGTAGGGGCAGTGATGGGTTACATTTTAAGGGCAGCTTTGATAACACTGTGTGATGTTTCTAATATGTTACTGACTTTTGAGAAAGCTATGATATTGAGATAGGTTGGAAAGTGATGCCTGGAGACAACACTCAGATGCCGGTGTTGACTGTTCCTGATCTGGATAAAGATGGACAAGTGGAACTGATGGATAAATATCATTTCTGATTATTTGATGATTTAAAAAAAAAAAAAAATCTCAATATTAGGGTGATGTTGGTATGATTTATGAATCAAAGGGGGGAATAGGTTTATGTGATTCATACATCATTTATATATCATTTCTATATTCTTAGTTGATATTGATGTTCAATTTGAAAGTGTTTGTTTTGCAAAAGATACTGTTGGGTTTTTTCTTTTCTTCCAGAAGCATTTGGGGGAACATGGGGAGATTGAAATACTCAAAACAGAGACAATATGATGGGACAATATGACTGGAGGAGATGAAACAAGGAGGGTGTGGTCGATTCCATCATCAACAAGTCCATTGGAAGAGGAGACTACGGGGAGATGAAGTGTAGTGGACTACATTCCAGTGTTTGCAATGAAATATAGACATGTGTAATACATAATTGTGTAATAGCCTCAGGGATTAATTTTTGTAGAATGATGTTTGATGTTATTGAATACATGTGAGGATCTTAGATGTTTTTGTTTATTTCGTGAATGTTTAGGGACAGAGAGGCTAGGAAGGGAGAGTTTCACTGTACGGTCCAATGGGTTGACCAGCCTTACAGTGGATATTTATTGGATAGGATTTTGTTTGCAGGGGCTTACATGTGTATTTAATTGCATCATACTTTCAAATGCATTTACATGGGTTATGAGTTTATCTGGAGTACCGAAGGTGGTTGCCTGGGGCAGAGGGACCATGAGAGAATTTTACTGTCTTGATTGATTAATGGATGGAAGGTTGCCGGACAGTTTTTCGCTCTTACACTCCATAGAGATTTGTTCATATTTCATAGTAATGTATTCATACTTCATAAACAGTTGTTCATATTTCATAGAAGGGTATTTACACTCTAGAGGAGAATGTTTTTGGTTTAATGTTAAACCTACTCAATAAGATAAATTGTTACTGGTCATAATCCTATTGTGGTCGAGACTTTTTAGTTTTGTCTCGAAGGGGGGAATATGTAGTGTATTAAGATTATGTCTTTGTTAAATGTTTTTCATGAAGAAATGGAATGTTGGTTATGTTAGTATCAAAAGGCAATGTTTAGTATAATGTCACATACAATAGACAGGAAGTGTGTTGTAAACTGGTGATTGGCCAGAAGAGGGAGCCCATCTTGTTGCATTGTTTATAAATAGGGGTACACGAATGAGAGAGGGCAGAGCAGCCATTAGAATTGGAGGACACTGCTCTCCAGACCTCGCGAGTCTGTCACTCATGCTAAAGCTTGTGATCTGAATAAACCTTATGATCAACGTTCCGTATGAGCAGACTCCTTTTGTTCATCAGCAATAATTGCCACCACTCACTCGATACGACAGGAGAACAAAGCAAACTTTAGAGTTTACATGTCAACACCACCATGTGAGGAGAATAACATGTTTTCATGAAAATCACATTTGCAGTTTCACATGTAAGAAAGTGTTAATTCACATGTGGGATTGTCACGAACTCTGATGCGGATGTGGTGCGAATCAATAGCAGGACACAGGAGCTCAGTTAATCCAGACTTTACTAGAAAATCCAAAATCATAACACGGGTCAAACAACCCGGAGGCGAAACATACGCCACAGTGCGTAAAGTACTCCCAAACCGAACTGCGCACGAACAATAGTGCGACGGTAAAACAAAGAGAGTCTAGCAAACAGCACTGCACCAAGCGACAGGAAAACAATCACACACAACACATGACAGAAACCACGAGAACTTATAGGACACATAATCAACACTAAACATGAACAGGTGTACTAAACAGACCAAACCAATCAAACATAGAAAAAAGAACGGTGGCAGCTAGTACTCCGGAGACGACGACCGCCGAAGCCTGCCCGAACAAGGAGGAGGAGCAGCCTCGGCCGAAACCGTGACAGTACCACCCCCTTGACGCGCTCCAGCCGTGCGCCGACCCCGGCCTCGAGGACGACCAGGAGGACGCGGAGCAGGGCGCGTGGGATGACCACGATGGAACTCAGTCAGAAGAGACGGGTCTAGGATGTCCCTCCTCGGCACCCAGCACCGCTCCTCCGGGCCGTACCCCTCCCACTCCACGAGATATTGGAGACCCCCCATCCGACGTCTCGAATCCAAGATGGACCGCACAGTGTACGCCGGTGCCCCCTCGATGTTCAATGGGGGCGGAGGAGTCTCTCTGATCTCATCTTCCTGGAGTGGACCAGCTACCACCGGCCTGAGAAGAGACACATGGAACGAGGGGTTAATATTCTTATACTCAATAGGCAGTTGTAATCTGTAACACACCTCGTTCAATCTTCTCAGGACTTTAAAAGGCCCCACAAACCACCGACCCAGCTTCCGGCAGGGCAGGCGGAGGGGCAGGTTTCTGGTAGAGAGCCAGACTCGATCACCAGGTGCGTACACCGGCCCCTCACTGCGGTGGAGATCGGCACTCGCTTTTTGACGACGGATGGCCCGCTGCAGATGGACGTGTGCAGCGTTCCACGTCTCCTCCGAGCGCCGCACCCACTCATCCACCGCAGGAGCCTCGACCTGGCTCTGCTGCCATGGTGCCAGAACCGGCTGGCAACCTAATACACATTGGAAAGGGGTTAGGTTAGTTGAGGAGTGGCGTAGGGAATTCTGGGCCATTTCTGCCCAAGGAACATACCGTGCCCACTCCTCCGGCCGGCCCTGGCAGTATGATCTAAGAAACCTACCCACATCCTGGTTCACGCGTTCCACCTGCCCATTACTCTCAGGATGGTAACCCGAGGTAAGGTTCACCGAGACCCCCAAACGCTCCATAAATGCTCTCCAGACTCTGGAGGTGAACTGGGGACCTCGATCAGACACAATATCCTCGGGTACCCCGTAGTGCCGGAAAACGTGTGTGAATAGCGCTTCGGCAGTCTGTAGGGCAGTAGGAAGACCCGGCATAGGGAGCAAACGACAGGCCTTAGAGAACCGGTCCACAACGACCAGTATAGTGGTATTCCCCTGCGAGGGGGGAAGGTCAGTGATGAAGTCCACCGAGAGGTGAGACCATGGTCGTTGTGGAACGGGCAGGGGTTGTAACTTACCCCTAGGCAGATGTCTAGGCGCCTTACTCTGGGCGCACACCGAGCAGGAGGAGACATAAACCCTCACATCCCTGGCTAACGTTGGCCACCAGTACTTAGCACTAAGACAGTGCACTGTCCGGCCAATACCAGGATGTCCAGAGGAGGGTGACGTGTGAGCCCAATAAATGAGTCGATCCCGAACCTCGAGCGGAACGTACGTCCGACCCACAGGACAATGTGGAGGGCTAGGGTCGGTACGCAACGCCCGCTCGATTTCAGCATCGACCTCCCATACAACCGGTGCCACTAGACAAGACTCCGGTAGTATGGAAGTGGGCTCAACGGACCTCTCCTCTGTATCATACCGCCGGGACAGGGCGTCTGCCTTACCGTTCTGGGACCCAGGGATGTACGTGATTTTAAATACGAACCGGGCTAGAAACATGTTCCACCGAGCCTGGCGAGGGTTCAGTCTCCTAGCTGCCCGGATGTACTCCAGGTTCCGATGGTCAGTCAAAATGAGGAAAGGGTGTTGAGCCCCCTCAAGCCAATGCCTCCACACCTTTAGGGCCTGTACCACGGCTAACAGCTCCCTGTCCCCTACGTCATAATTTCGCTCCGCCGGGCTGAGCTTTTTAGAGTAAAAAGCACAGGGGCGGAGTTTAGGTGGTGTGCCGGACCGTTGAGATAGAACAGCCCCTATACCGGCCTCCGACGCGTCCACCTCTACCTGAAATGGTAAGGCGGGATCCGGATGCGCCAGCACCGGAACCGAAGTAAACAGGCCCTTCAGTTTCCCAAAAGCCCTGTCCGCCTCAGCTGACCACTGCAAGCGCACCGGACCCCCCTTCAGAAGAGACGTGATGGGAGCTGCCACCTGTCCAAAACCCCGGATAAACCTCCGGTAGTAATTCGCAAAGCCCAAAAACTGCTGCACCTCTTTAACAGTGGTTGGGGTTTGCCAATTACGCACGGCTGACACACGATCCACCTCCATCTTCACCCCTGACGCGGACAACCGATAACCCAAAAAGGAGACCGACTCCTGGAAAACAGACATTTCTCTGCCTTGACATACAGGTCGTGCTCCAACAGCCTCCTCAACACTCGGCGCACCAGGGCTACATGCTCGGCTCGGGTAGGAGAGTACACCAGAATGTCATCAATGTACACGACCACACCTTGCCCCTGCATGTCCCGGAAGATCTCATCCACGAATGATTGGAAGACCGAAGGAGCGTTCATCAACCCGTATGGCATGACGAGATACTCGTAATGACCCGAGGTGGTACTAAACGCTGTCTTCCATTCGTCACCCTCCCTAATGCGCACCAAGTTATATGCGCTCCTGAGATCCAGTTTTGTGAAGAAACGTGCTCCATGCAATGACTCCGTCATGGTCCCAATCAGAGGGAGTGGATAACTGTATTTCACAGTAATCTGATTGAGACCACGGTAATCAATGCACGGGCGCAACCCTCCATCCTTTTTCTTCACAAAAAAGAAGCTCGAGGACGCAGGGGAAGTGGAGGGCCGTATGTATCCCTGTCTCAAAGATTCGGCTATGTAAGTCTCCATAGCCTTTCTCTCCTCTTGAGACAAAGGATACACGTGGCTCCGTGGGAGCGCTGCTCCTGTCTGGAGGTCTATCGCACAATCCCCCTGTCTGTGAGGAGGCAACCGCGTCGCCCTCGCCTTACTGAACACCAGTGCCAAATCCCCATATTCAGGTGGAATGTGCAATGCGGGCACTTGGTTTGGACTTTCCACCGAGGTCGCCCCTACGGAAACACCCAGACATCGCCCCTCACACTGAGCAGACCACTCCTTAAGAGCTGTCTGTTGCCACGAAATGGCAGGGTTATGGGTACTTAACCAGGGAATTCCCAGCACCACCGTGTACGCAGGAGAGTCGATCAGATACAGCTGAATGGTCTCCTCATGACCCCCCTGCGTACACATCCTAAGTGGCGCTGTGACTTCCCTAATTAACCCCGACCCCAACGGGCGGCTATCTAAAGCATGAACGGGAAAAGGATCGTCGACAGGCAGGAGGGGAATCCCTAATTCTAAACAAAACTTCCGGTCAACAAAATTCCCAGCTGCGCCTGAATCTACTAGCGCCTTATGCTGGGAATGAGGTGCAACCTGTGGAAAACTAACAGGTATACAAAAGTGCACAACAGAGAGCTCTGGGTAAGTGGGGCGTCTACTCACCTGGGAATGCTCCCCAGTGCGTGGCCTGTCGTCCCCTCCTCCTGGAGACCCTCCCCAGCACCTGGCCGCAGTGTGCCCTCCACGGCCGCAGTTGGTGCAGGGGACAGCCCCCCTCGGGCTCCTTCTCCTCCTTTCTCTAGCGCCAGCACCCCCGAGCTCCATGGGGCTCGGCTCGGAGGTGCCGGAGGATGGAATGGACGGACCCCACTCGGAACGTCCACGGGTGGCCAGCAGGGTGTCCAGACGGATGGACATGTCGACCAACTGGTCGAAGGTGAAATTGGTGTCCCTGCAGGCCAACTCACGTTGAACGTCCTCCCGTAGGCTACATCGAAAATGGTCGATGAGGGCCCGTTCATTCCACCCTGCATCTGCCGCTAGAGTCCGGAACTCCAGGGCGAACGCCTGTGCGCTCCTCCTCCCCTGTCGGAGGTAGAATAGACGCTCCCCCGCCGCTTTTCCCTCAGGTGGATGATCGAACACGGCCTTGAAGCGACGGGAGAACTCCGCGTAGGAGATGGTGGTGGCGTCTATCCTCCTCCACTCGGCGTTGGCCCATTCCAATGCCTTGCCCGTGAGACAGGAGATGAGGGCGGAAACGCTCTCGTGTCCCGAGGGCACCGGGTGTACAGTGGCTAGGTAGAGCTCCACCTGCAGGAGGAACCCCTGACACCCGGCAGCTGTACCGTCATACGCCCTCGGGAGTGAGAGCCGAATCCCACTGGGTTCCGGGCCTGGGACGGGCGGACCGACCGATGGTGGTGGTAAGGTAGGTGGAGGTGTGGGTACCCCTCTGGACTCCAACCGGTGCAGGGTGTTGATGACGTCCTGCAGAGCAGTCCCCAGTCGTCGGATCTGGTCATCCTGGCCGCGGACATGTTCCTCAAGCGACCCAGGTGCTGCTGCTCCTGCTGATTCCATATTAAAGGTGTGTGATTCTGTCACGAACTCTGATGCGGATATGGTGCGAATCAATAGCAGGACACAGGAGCTCAGTTAATCCAGACTTTACTAGAAAATCCAAAATCATAACACGGGTCAAACAACCCGGAGGCGAAACATACGCCACAGTGCGTAAAGTACTCCCAAACCGAACTGCGCACGAACAATAGTGCGACGGTAAAACAAAGAGAGTCTAGCAAACAGCACTGCACCAAGCGACAGGAAAACAATCACACACAACACATGACAGAAACCACGAGAACTTATAGGACACATAATCAACACTAAACATGAACAGGTGTACTAAACAGACCAAACCAATCAAACATAGAAAAAAGAACGGTGGCAGCTAGTACTCCGGAGACGACGACCGCCGAAGCCTGCCCGAACAAGGAGGAGGAGCAGCCTCGGCCGAAACCGTGACAGGGATGAAATAGTGTTATTCTCCTCATGTGAAAAGGTTGTGTTAACATGTTGCAATAGCAATGTTTCCATATGTGGAAATGCAAATTCTGTAATGCCGTTCTGTAAAAGGTTACTTAGCCTACAAGAGTATAATAATTGAAGTGCGTTAAAAATAATAATTTCTTATTTCTGAGCCATTTCTGAGCCATTATTATTGTGGTCCTTCATGGTGTTGCATTGATATACATGTATACTTAGTGCTACCACTAGGGAGAGGCATTTGAAGTGTTAATGCTGCAGGTATTGTCATATGTTAGTCTGTGACCATTGAAAGAAGCCCAGTTCTCTGTGTCTCATTATTTTTATCCTGTTTTCCGGTTTGTACGCATGGTTACGTTTTCAAAATCTAGAGATAACATGTTTAACTAAACTGTGTTGAGTTTTCATTTTGATGTATAATTTTGAAATACGAGTGATGTTTTTTTCTATTTACATTAGTGTAGTCAAGCTAAGTAGCTAGCTAGGTCACTTTGGTATGCAAGTCAATGAGAACAAGATGGCGTTTTGGAGAATTTTTTATTTCCATTATAAATGTTTTGGCTCTGAAATGGTTTAATATTTACATATAAATACATATTGAGTGTATTTAAATGTGTACATATGAACCATGCTAAAGACACGCATTTTAGAAGGTTACTTTTTATGAAATGTGTATCTAATGGTTGCATGCTAATTGCTAACCACTAGCTAGTGTGACACACACAAATATGTATGGTCATATTTTTGATGTTTTGTTTCATTTGTTATTTTATGGGGCCATCCCTTGTATCATATTCTAGGCCTCCTAGGTATTTGCATTTAAATTAATGTGTATGCGTACTGCCACTAGGGGGAGCTGTGACGTCAAATAGGAGCGTTAGTGAGAGTGAGATTGTGAGGTCTTGGAGGTTTCTTCTTCAATCTTGTAGAATGCCTACTATTGAACACCACTAACATTTCTCCGTCTCATCATTCTATCCTGTTAATTCAGGTATGTAATGTGCAAAAGTGCAATATGACTCTCAAAATATTGAGGTAACATGTTTAATTACATAGTCCATGAGTTTGGTGATGTTTGAAGGCAATTGGAGGGAGTTTTAATCAAGTGAAAAACGATTTGTTATGTTCCCCATTGTAAGTAATGGAGGTTGGCTAGGTTGCTAATGGTTTACATGTAAGAGAGGGGATTAAGATGGCGCCTGAACCTTTTTTACTTTTTTTCAACAACGTTTTAGCTCCTATTTATTTTATTTTCTATGAACGAAGGCTCAGTTTAGTTCAGGGAATATATGTCAATATGCGATGTGACGATAACATTTGTTAAAGTGTTGATATTTGTAAAAAAGTAATGTTTAACAGTTCGCTAGCTTTATGCTAACCAAATGTAGCTTTGCTAAGCACTAGCTAGCTCTAGACTAGTGGGTTTCAGCTATTGTTAGCTTACGTGTTAATGGTTTAGAAGGTAATGGTTGTAGCCATGTTTAGCACAGGCCTCCAGTCCGGACACTGCTAGTACAGTGAGTTATTTATATATATATAATGTAATGTAGCCTCTTATGGTACAATTTGATGGTTTTACATGCCAAATTGATTTTGTTGCTAGATGCTAAATACTACTGATTGAATAGCCTCAGATTATATGCACTATTGATTTGACCATTAGTGAAAGGTCATATGTGAATGTTTGAATGTGTAGATGTATGGCGATAGTTTTTTTAACTTGTGACCATTTAAAAAAAATCGTAAGTAATCGCATTGTCTGAAAGCGTTCAAAATGCACTGAAAACATAAAAAATACATAATCCATACAGCTTAAAACAAGAATACGATGTCAAAGCAAGTTGACATTAGGTTAAAGAAAGTGTGCTTACTGTTACTTTGGCCTAAATCAAGACGTGAATATTCTTGTAATGCTTTGTATATAAACAATCTTAAATTACAGCTGACTCATGTGAATTTTTTGTTTTCACGTGACAGTTTTTTGACGTGATTGTTTTCATATTTTGGGGGGTTATAAGAGTACTTTCAGCTCCTCCAAATGACTGCCAAATACATTTGGCTCCAAATAAGTCAAATACAGCTGACTCCTGATGAGTCATATACCAACAATATCTCACGGTTTGGCACGGTCTTCAGTATTCAACGTTTGTCCAGGGAGGCGATAAACATAGAGTTTTGACAGTTAAGTTTAGGCATTAATTACGATTGGTTAAGTTAAGGGTTGAGGTTAGGGTTAAAAGGAACAACTCAACGCTTGTTTAGGCATTAATTCCGATTGGTTGAGTTAAGGGTTAAGGTTTGGGATAGGGTTAAAACAAAACACAAACAAGTGCCTAACACTGGGATTGAACCCGCGATCCTCAGAGCTGGAGCTCACGGCTTATGGTCATCCGCCATATTACAGGCTGTCAAAGCTGTAACACATACAGTGAGGGAAAAAAGTATTTGATCCCCTGCTGATTTTGTACGTTTGCCCACTGACAAAGAAATGATGAGTCTATAATTTTAATGGTAGGTTTATTTGAACAGTGAGAGACAGAATAACAACAACAAAATCCAGAAAAACGCATGTCAAAAATGTTATAAATTGATTTGCATTTTAATGAGGGAAAGAAGTATTTGAACCCCTCTCAATCAGAAAGATTTCTGGCTCCCAGGTGTCTTTTATACAGGTAACAAGCTGAGATTAGGAGCACACTCTTAAAGGGGGTGCTCCTAATCTCAGCTTGTTACCTGTATAAAAGACACCTGTCCACAGAAGCAATCAATCAATCAGATTCCAAACTCTCCACCATGGCCAAGACCAAAGAGCTCTCCAAGGATGTCAGGGACAAGATTGTAGACCTACACAAGGCTGGAATGGGCTACAAGACCATCGCCAAGCAGCTTGGTGAGAAGGTGACAACAGTTGGTGCGATTATTCGCAAATGGAAGAAACACAAAATAACTGTCAATCTCCCTCGACCTGGGACTCCATGCAAGATCTCACCTCATGGAGTTGCAATGATCATGAGAACGGTGAGGAATCAGCCCAGAACTACACGGGAGGATCTTGTCAATGATCTCAAAGCAGCTGGGACCATAGTCACCAAGAAAACAATTGGCAACACACTACGCCGTGAAGGACTGAAATCCTGCAGCGCCCGCAAGGTCCCCATGCTCAAGTAAGCACATATACAGGCCTGTCTGAAGTGTTCCAATGAACATCTGAATGATTCAGAGGAGAACTGGGTGAAAGTGTTGTAGTGTATGAAGAATTATGACTTTGCTAATGTTTTCAAGTGGAACCTGAGAGGATGTTTATTCAGTGTTAGAGGGAGTAGTTTTGTGGTGACACACCATAGAACAGAGGAAGTCTGTTAGGTGTCCTCCTGGGATTGGTCTGTAGGGGAACACCCATATCAGATTACATAGCAAATATACCACAGTTGGGAGAAAGGAGGTCAGAATAATCATATTAGAGATGGGGCGATTATTCTCCGGGTATCTGCAGGTATCTGTAAATCGACGCTGTAACCCTTTGTTATGAATAAACCTTATGATGAAAATACAGCGTCAGCGGGTCCTCCTTGTCGCACAGCATAATTAGCAACGTTTACTCGACACTACAGTGTTGTGGTCGGATGAGACCAAAATCGAGCTCTTGGCATCAACTCAACTTGCCGTGTTTGGAGGAGGAGGAATGCTACCTATGACACCAAGAACACCATCCCCACCGTCAAACATGGAGGTGGAAACATTATGCTTTGGGGGGGGGGTTTCTGCTAAAGGGACAGGACAACTTCACCGCATCAAAGGGACGATGGACGGGGCCATGTACCGTCAAATCTTGGGTGAGAACCTCCTTCCCTCAGCCAGGGCATTGAAAATGGGTCGTGGATGGGTATTCCAGCATGACAATGACCCAAAACACACGGCCAAGGCAACAAAGGAGTGGCTCAAGAAGAAGCACATTAAGGTCCTGGAGTGGCCTAGCCAGTCTCCAGACCTTAATCCCATAGAAAATCTGTGGAGGGAGCTGAAGGTTCGATTTGCCAAACGTCAGCCTTGAAACGTTAATGACTTGGAGAAGATTTGCAAAGAGGAGTGGAACAAAATCCCTCCTGAGATGTGTGCAAACTACAAGAAACGTCTGACCTCTGTGATTGCCAACAAGGGTTTTGCCACCAAGTACTAAGTCATGTTTTGCAGAGGAGTCAAATACTTATTTCCCTCATTAAAATGCAAATCAATTTATAACATTTTTGACATTTTTGACATTTTTGACAATTTATAACATTTTTGACATGACGTTCTTCTGGATTTTTGTTTTGTTATTCTGTCTCTCACTGTTCAAATAAACCTACCATTAAAGTTATAGACTGATCATGTCTTTGTCAGTGGGCAAACGTACAAAATCAGCAGGGGATCAAATACTTTTTTCCCTCACTGTAAAAGCAGAAATAAAAAATAGTGTGACTGAGACAGGGTGAAGCAGTGATCTGGGGAGGTAATGTTTGTCATATTGGGGTGTCATGCTGTGGCTCCAGGGCTTGGCCTGTTTGAAAGGTGAAACAGTAAAATCACAGTAAACACACTAATAAGCACAGCGAGACATGTTCAGCAACATATTAACAAGCAGAAAAAGTTATATAACATACTAACTACAGGCTGCTCATGGACACAAGCATGCAAACATGCATGAAACCTTAACCCCTAACCTCCAACATTAACCCATAACCAACAAACCCTAAAACCAACCCAAACCCTAAAGGACACCACAGGAGCAGACACCAAAATGGCTCCTAATTCCCTCTCTATCAGGGGTCTCCAACAGGCCGATGGCGATCTCGCAGCCAACCTATGAGTAGCGTGCCAAACAAATCTGAAAGTACATGCAATTTTCACGTGCTCCGCAGCAAACTGTCATAAATAAATCTCACAAGTATCAGACACCACAAGCTCCCATTTGCTATCTAATCATCGCAACATTGACATTATCCCACCCCTGGTTAGCCACTATTGACTTAAAAAGCCAAACCTAACACAATATCTGCCAATTAATTTCCAGCAATATTGCCCCTGTCTGTCTGTGTGGTGCGCGCGTTTGTTTATCACTCCGTGTGAAGCCAGTTGATGTGATAACCATCTTGTGGGTTGACAGAAATACTTTCCCCAAAACCTTCTCAATTAAATGTTAATTGCAAAGTAGGCTTACCTGGGAGAAGTATATAATGAGCATGTATATCATTTTTATCTAATATTTGTTATTTGCAAAGTTTGCCATGAAACATCACTAGACTGGCACATTAGATGGCACATTCCTCACTCCCTAGATGCGCAATAAAGGAGAATTACACTCAAAAATATTTGTTGTGGTTGTTTTCTTTGTTATTTCTCTATGAACAATTGTAATTTTAAGAGTGAAAAATAAAATGAGAACATAATTGGGGAAAATATACAACAGAATTTTGAGGGGGGGGGTCACAGATTTTATAGGGCCCCCCTTAGAGTTGTTTATTAACCATTATTTTACCAGGTATATTGACAGAAAACATAGCGCACTACTTTCTCTTGTACACTAAGGACCCGGGGAAAGAAGAGAAGAATGTGCTTATTTGAAAGCTAGAAAAGAAATGAGTAGCTCGCAACGTTTCATTTTTTAAAAGTAGCTCTCATGCTAGAAAAGGATGGAGACCCCTGATCTATAATGCACTACTTTTAGTCATAGCCCTATGTGGCTAACCATACAAGGCTCAGGCTAACAGCAGGTTGGCCTCAGGGAAGATAAGAAGTATGTGTGTGAATTAGCTTCAATCCCAAGGTGTGTGTTTTCTCTCTAATCTTTACCCATCTGGTCCATTAGGCAGAGTGTGTTTGTGTGTATGTTTGTGCGTGCATGCATGAGTATGCACGTGCGTGCGTGGTTGTGTGTGCGTGCTTGAGTGCGTGTGTGTATTGTGAGGGAGTGGGTTGGGTTGGGTGCGGGGGGAAATGAGGTCATTATGACTCTCCCAGTGCTGCTGACTAAGCTGTGTGTGTGTGTGTGTGTGTGTCCTACAACTGGATGTAAAGCCAGCTCAGTTCTCTGGCAGACAAAGGAGAGAGAGAGAGAGAGAGAGAGAGAGAGAGAGAGAGAGAGAGAGAGAGAGAGAGAGAGAGAGAGAGAGGAGAGAGAGAGAGAGAAAGAGAGAGAGAGAGAGAGAGAGAGAGAGAGAGAGAGAGAGAGAGAGAGAGAGAGAGAGAGAGAGAGAGAGAGAGAGAGAGAGAGAGAGAGAGAGAGAGAGAGAGAGAGAGAGAGAGAGAGAGAGAGAGAGAGAGAGAGAGAGAGAGAGAGAGAGAGAGAGAGAGAGAGAGAGAGAGAGAGAGAGAGAGAGAGAGAAAGAGAGAGAGAGAGAGAGAGAGAGAGAGAGAGAGAGAGAGAGAGAGAGAGAGAGAGAGAGAGAGAGAGAGAGAGAGAGAGAGAGAGAGAGAGAGAGAGAGAGAGAGATAGAGAGAGAGAGAGAGAGGGAGAGAGAGAGAGAGAGAGAGAGAGAGAGAGAGAGAGTAATGACAAAGTAGAAGAGGGAGGGAGATGAGATGGAAATTATAGTCTCATGATGAATTAGTCCAACATATGTTTGTGTGTTTATACTGTACAGAGATTTCAACACATACTGATGATTTCCCTGTGCACTAAGTTAATCATACTCTAGCACACTGGCCTCAGTAGTTTACAACGTCTCAGAGATCATTAGTCTGCTAAGCTTGATACTCTGCAGCAAACATCCTAGACATCTTTCTAGGAGAGTAGTGATGTTACTGCGACTCATTGAATCCTAGTAGGTGATAAACCATCCAGACAGACAAGGCTACAGTATGTGAGGTGGGTTGGATGATAGAATGGTCTGTCCATCCCTCTGTTCTCTCCTCCTGGCCCTTGTCCCACCTCTACTTCCTCTCTGGGTTATAGGCAGCAGGCTGCACACTGACTGATCTGAATCAGATACACATGCAGTACGCACAGACAGCTCTCTGATGTGGACACCTGCCAGTATCAAGTGTTTTCTCTGAGATATTATCACCTCTGTTGCTAGGTCCCTCCATTATCACCTCTGTTGCTAGGTCCCTCCATTATCACCTCTGTTGCTAGGTCCCTCCATTATCACCTCTGTTGCTAGATCCCTCCATTATCACCACTGTTACTTCTGTTAGCATCCAGTGAGAATTCCCAAAGCCTTCATGGCTAAAATAGTTCATTATTTCACTCCACAACCCATCCGCAAGAGAGTAATAATTATAAAACAAATAAAGTATTATGTGCATAAGCAACAAAAAAATAAACATAAAATCAACACTTTGCTGTTCTAGGACGTGCGTGAGTCTGTGTCCTCAAGAGATGAGGCTTGGGAAAAACCCACCCACCCCCAAGCTGTATAGAGTTTATAATATAGACATTCTCACTGTTATCATTAGACCCTGGCAGAGGAGTGAGACAGGCTTTTACCTCCAGTCAAGCAGAGACGGAACAGATTTCAGTATAACTACAAAACCCACAGCTGCTATCAAGCCTTTTCCATCCGCTTACTGCGACCTTAAACATTGATGAATATGAGACTTGAGCTCTAGATTTGGAGAGAGAGGGCTAACTGGCTTATGTAATGCAGGTATCCTTGAGTCTCTTGGAGAAATATGTGTTTATATAAGAACAGATTAAATGCTGCTCCATCATGTTGTAAACTGGCCTGACAAAGAGTAGACAGATGGTTTAGTAGCACTGGGCTCTGGGAGAAGACCAACATTTACCATTAACATGACCACCTGGCTATGTTAGAGCGAGAGAGAGGAGAGGAGAGAGGGAGGGAGAGCAGAGAGGGGGAGAGGAGGAGATCAGAGAGAGAGGGAGACAGAGAGAGGGAGACAGAGACATAGGGAGAGAAAATATGGGAGAGCAGGGAGAAGAGAGAGCACATGGAAATTACATTTTGTACCATGGCCATTATATACTGGAGTTTTAAGTGTCTCCTCTACTCGGTTAATTCTCTCCTCTCCTCTCCCCTCGCCTCCCCTCATCTTCTCTCCTCTCTTCAGCAGTGAAAGCAGCTTAGCTAAACTCTGGTCTGCCTGTTTATATGAGATGATTGAGATGTGGATAAGAATAGGGTGTGTAGAGAGTGCAGAGAACAATAATAATCAAGGAGTCGTGTTTTTATGCAGCCACTGTTGGCCGTATCCTCTCAGAGCCCAGAGATTGCATTGACTGAGATATCTAAGCTACTTAATCCTAGTGAAAACTGTTCTTCAGGGGGAAATAGTGTCCAAATCCATTCACATTCCACCTCCTGCTGTCTCTACTCTCCTCTGGGCCGGGTTCAAGGGGGGAGGTGTGTGTCTCTTTGTTAACAACAGCTGGTGCACGGTCTCTAATATTAAGGAATGTCTCTAAGTTCTGCTCACCTGAATTAGAATTGTTTATTTAACACTGAGACAGAGGGTCTCATTTCCAGGTGAGCCCTGTGTACACAACACACATTGAGATACAATATACACCTTTAAAACAACACATGCATAAATACATGTTAAAATACAAAAACAATGCGCAAAAATAATCGTAAACAACAGTTTATCAAAGGTCTTGGATAGCTCTATAAATATGGCAGCACAGTGATTCCAATGATCTAAGCAATTTCATATATAATTTAAGACAAGCATAGCTGCTGAAACAGTGCTATGTCCAGGTCTTAAACCAGACTGGTATACATTAAGAATAAATAATTTGAAGTTAAAAAAGTTATTAGCTGATAGTTTGCCAGTGATTGTAATATTTTTGTAAGGCAATATAGTTTAGAGATTGGGCTGTAGTTATCCAGGTCAGAAGGATCCCCAACAGATCTTAGGGATAGCACCAGAAGCAATTGTTAAATAGAAAATGTGAGTCAAAGGTTCTACAAGGAGGGGGGCAGAAAGCTACAGTAGAAAGGGATCAAGCGAGTCAGCTCAGATCTAGCAAATTAGATTTTCTTTACATACATTTTTTGCAAGGCATAATTGGCATAAAATGGTTCATATGGAGAGAAAAAAGACAGAGTGCCTGGAAGTGCCTCATTCTCTGCTATTTGTTTAGTGGTGAATAAAGGACTCCCTCTAGTGAAGATTTAGGTATTTTCAGAAATCTTTTTTTCAAATAGATGGCCTGTTGAGGCAAAATGGTTATTAAAAGCACCACAAATGTCATTTTACCATGTTATGGGACCAGAGGCTGTCATAACCTGCTGGGGCAATGAGGGGGTGGAGTTTTCTCAAAGATTTGACCACTTTCCAGAATTTAGCTGGATTTCAACCACTCTCAGATACACAATTCAAGAAGTATGTTGACTTTGCTTTTCTACCAAGAGTAAGACATATATTTCTCAAATGTCTGAAGGCTGTCAGTCACAGGAAGATTCAGTCAATCTAGTCTTAGCCCAAGCTAAGTTTCTTTCATGAAATCTTTCAGACAATTCATTCGTGGGTTAGATCTGTCCTTTACCCTTAATCTTTTATATGGGGCATGCTTATCTACAACAGAGTTAAACAGAGAGGTAAAACATTTAAGGATCTGAATCAGAGATAGAAGACATACCGTCCCAATCATACAACCCCAGGTTATACAGGAAATGTTGCTAATTGAAAGTTCTAAAATGTCTCTTTTTAATAATGTGTGGACACGATTTAGGTAGTTTAGTATCTCTATTGCAGGCAATGGGACAAGGGTCACTGAGCTCGTTAGCAAAGATTCCATTGGCTGTATACTTATGAGGGGCGGTTGTCAGAATGATGTCCAGAAGAGTAGATTTTTCAGTGTGTTTTAAGTCGGGGAGAGTTGATTTAGTTATCAGTACAAATATATTTTAGTCTATCTGATACTGGCATCAATCAATACAGGTTAATATCACCCAATATGAATAATTCAGAATGAGTATAGTTAGACAGCAAGTCAGACAATTTGATAACATTTACATTTACGTCATTTAGCAGACGCTCTTATCCAGAGCGACTTACAAATTGGTGCATTCACCTTATAGCCAGTGGGATAACCACTTTACAATGTTATTTATTTATTTATTTTTTTGGGGGGGGGGTAGAAGGATTATTTTATCCTATCCCAGGTATTCTTTAAAGAGGTGGGGTTTCAAATGTCTCCGGAAGGTGGTGAGTGACTCCGCTGTCCTGGCGTCGTGAGGGAGCTTGTTCCACCATTGGGGTGCCAGAGCAGCGAACAGTTTTGACTGGGCTGAGCGGGAACTGTGCTTCCGCAGAGGTAGGGGGGCCAGCAGGCCAGAGGTGGATGAACGCAATGTCCTCGTTTGGGTATAGGGACTGATCAGAGCCTGAAGGTACGGAGGTGCCGTTCCCCTCACAGCTCCGTAGGCAAGCACCATGGTCTTGTAGCAGATGCGAGCTTCAACTGGAAGCCAGCGGAGTGTGCGGAGGAGTGGGGTGACGTGAGAGAACTTGGGAAGGTTGAACACCAGACGGGCTGCGGCATTCTGGATGAGTTGTAGGGGTTTAATGGCACAGGCAGGGAGCCCAGCCAACAGCGAGTTGCAGTAATCCAGACGGGAGGAGGACACAACGGAGTTGTCAACCGTGATGGCGAGATCATGGAACGGGCAGTCCTTCCCCGGGAGGAAGAGCAGCTCCGTCTTGCCGAGGTTCAGCTTGAGGTGGTGATCCGTCATCCACACTGATATGTCTGCCAGACATGCAGAGATGCGATTCGCCACCTGGTTATCAGAAGGGGGAAAGGACAAGATTAGTTGTGTGTTGTCTGCATAGCAATGATAGGAGAGGCCATGTGAGGATATGACAGAGCCAAGTGACTTGGTGTATAGCGAGAATAGGAGAGGGCCTAAAACTGAGCCCTGGGGGACACCAGTGGTGAGAGCACGTGGTGCGGAGACAGATTCTCGCCACGCCACTTGGTAGGAGCGACCGGTCAGGTAGGACGCAATTAAAGAGTGAGCCGCACCGGAGATGCCCATCTCGGAGAGGGTGGAGAGGAGTATCTGATGGTTCACAGTATCAAAGGCAGCAGACAGGTCTAGAAGGACAAGATCAGAAGAGAGAGAGTTAGCTTTAGCAGTGCGGAGAGCCTCCGTGACACAGAGAAGAGCAGTCTCAGTTGAATGACCAGTCTTGAAACCTGACTGGTTTGGATCAAGAAGGTAATTCTGAGAGAGATAGCAAGAGAGTTGGCTAAAGACGGCACGCTCAAGAGTTTTGGAGAGAAAAGAAAGAAGGGATACTGGTCTGTAGTTGTTGACATCAGAGAGATAGAGTGTTGGTTTTTTGAGAAGGGGTGCAACTCTCGCTCTCTTGAAGACAGAAGGGACATAGCCAGCGGTCAAGGATGAGTTGATGAGCGAGGTGAGGTAAGGGAGAAGGTCACCGGAGATGGTCTGGAGAAGAGAGGAGGGGATAGGGTCAAGCGGGCAGGTTGTTGGGCGGCCGGCCGTCACAAGTCGCACGATTTCATCTGGAGAGAGAGGGGAGAAAGAAGTCAAAGCATAGGGTAGGGCAGTGTGAGCAGGACCATCAGTGTCATTTGACTTAACAAAAGAGGATCGGATGTCGTCAACCTTCTTTTCAAAATGGTTGACGAAGTCACCCACAGAGAGGGAGGGGGGAGGATTCAGCAGGGAGGAGAAGGTGGCAAAGAGCTTCCTAGGGTTAGAGGCAGATGCTTGGAATTTAGAGTGGTAGAAAGTGGCTTTAGCAGCAGAAACAGATGAAGAAAATGTAAAGAGGAGGGAGTGAAAAGATGCCAGGTCCGCAGGGAGTCTAGTTTTCCTCCATTTCCGCTCGGCTGCCCGGAGCCCTGTTCTGTGAGCTCGCAATGAGTCGTCAAGCCACAGAGCAGGAGGGGAGGACCGAGCCGGCCGGGAGGATAGGGGACATAGAGAGTCAAAGGATGCAGAAAGGGAGGAGAGGAGGTTTGAAGAGGCAGAATCAGGAGATTGGAGGGAGAAGGATTGAGCAGAGGGAAGAGATGATAGGATGGAAGAGGAGAGAGTAGCGGGAGAGAGAGAGCGAAGGTTGCGACGGCACATTACCATCTGAGTAGGGGCAGAGTGAGTAGTGTTGGAGGAGAGCGAGAGAGAAAAGGATACAAAGTAGTGGTCGGAGACATGGAGGGGAGTTGCAGTGAGATTAGTAGAAGAACAGCATCTAGTAAAGATGAGGTCAAGCGTATTGCCTGCCTTGTGAGTAGGGGGGGACGGTGAGAGGGTGAGGTGAAACGAGGAGAGGAGTGGAAAGAAGGAGGCAGAGAGAAGCAGAGAGAAATGAGTCAAAGGTAGACGTAGGGAGGTTGAAGTCACCCAGAACTGTGAGGGGTGAGCCATCTTCGGGAAAGGAACTTATCAAGGCGTCAAGCTCATTGATGAACTCTCCAAGGGAACCTGGAGGGCGATAAATGACAAGGATGTTAAGCTTGAATGGGCTAGTGACTGTGACAGCATGGATTCAAATGAGGAGATAGACAGATGGGTCAGGGGAAAAAGAGAGAATGTCCACTTGGGAGAGATGAGGATTCCTGTGCCACCACCCCGCTGACCAGATGCTCTCGGGGTATGCGAGAACACATGGTCAGACGAGGAGAGAGCAGTAGGAGTAGCAGTGTTTTCAGTGGTAATCCATGTTTCCGTCAGCGCCAAGAAGTCGAGGGACTGGAGGGTAGCATAGGCTGAGATTAACTCTGCCTTGTTGGCCGCAGAACGGCAGTTCCAGAGGCTGCCGGAGACCTGGAACTCCACGTGGGTCGTGCGTGCAGGGACCACCAGGTTAGAGTGGCAGCAGCCACACGATAACAGCAATTGGGAGGGCCGAGGGAGGGTGATAAACTCCCACTAACGTTAGTTGGGCATTATTACCAAGGCCCACATTTAGGAAAGACATTAAAATTGCTTGGGGACAGAGGTGGTAATACACACAGTAACATTCAAGTTGTTCTTTATGAATAAGGCGACACCCCCACCTCTGCCAGCTCTGTCAGATCTATAGACATTATATCCATTTAGAGACACATCAGAGTCTGGCACAGACTTTTTTAACCAAGTATCAGTAATAATCAAAATGCCTCATGATAAACTGTAGACCAAACTATTTACCAAGAGAGACACACACCTCCCCCCTATATTTTTCATAGCTGTCTATTTACCATCACAAACCGATGCTGGCACTAAGACTTCCAGGCAAGCAACACTGAACCATGCTTGAGAGCACTAGCTGTTCTGGATGACTGTGTGATCACACTCTCTGTAGCTGATGTGAGTAAAACCTTTAAAACAGGTTAACATTTGCAGGGCAAGACGGATTACCAGGATGTACTTAGAGCATGCGCTGACCAGCTGGCAAGTGTCTTCACTGACATTTTCAACCTCTCCCTGACCCAGTCTGACCCTACATGTTTCAAGCAGACCGCATAGTCCCTGTGCCCAAGAACATCAAGGTAACCTGTTTAAATTACTATCGCCCCGTAGCATCACATCTGTAGCCATTAAATGCTTTGAAAGGCTGGTCATGGCTCACATCAACACCATCATCTCAGACACCCTGGACCCACTCCAATTCGCATACTGCCCCAAAAGATCCACAGATGATGCAATCTCTATTGCACTCCATACTGCCCTTTCCCACTTGGACAAAAGGAACACCTACATGAGAATGCTGTTCATTGACTACAGCTCAGCATTCAACACCATAGTGCCCTCCAAGCTCATCCCTGAGGGCAACGTCTTTCCCCCCCGGGAGGCTGAAAAGATTTGGCATGGACCCTCAGATCCTCAAAAAGTTATACAGCTGCACCATTGAGAGCATCTTGACTGGCTGCATCACTGCTTGGTATGGCAACTGCTTGGCATCCGACTGCAAGGCGCTGCAAAGGGTAGTGTGTACGGCCCAGTACATCACTGGTGCCGAGCTCCCAGCCATCCAGGAACTCTGTACCAGGCGGTGTCAGAGGAAGGCCTTAAAAATTGTCAAAGACTCCAGCCACCTCAGTCATAGAATATTCTCTCTGCTACCGCATGGCAAGTGGCAAAGATGCACCAAGTCTGGAACCAACAGCACCCTGAACAGCTTCTACCCCCAACCCATAAGACTACTAAATAGTTAGTTAAATAGTTAACCAAATAGCTACCCGGACTATCTGCATTGACACTTTTGGCACTAACTTTTTTGATCCACCACATACACTGCTGCTACTGTTTACTATCTGTCACCTTATTCCTAGTTATATGTACAGTATATATCTACCTCAATTACCTCGCATCCTTGCACATCGACTCAGTACTGGTTCCCGTTGTACAGTGCCTTGCTAAAGTATTCCTCCCCCTTGGCGTTTTTCCTATATTGTTGTATTACAACCTGTAATTGAAATTGATTTTTATTTTTATTTTATGTAATGGACATACACAAAATAGTCCAAATTGGTGAAGTGAAATTCTAAAAAATAAATAACGGAAAAGTGGTGTGTGCATATGTATTCACCCCCTTTGCTATGAAGCCCCTAAATAAGATCTGGTGCAACCAATTACCTTCAGAAGTCACATAGTTAGTTAAATAAAGTCCACCTGTGTGCAATCTAAGTGTCACATGATCTCAGTATATATACACCTGTTCTGAAAGGCCCCAGAGTCTGCAACACCACTAAGCAAGGGGCACCACCAAGCAAGCAGCAACATGAAGACCAAGGAGCTCTCCATACAAGTCAGGGACAAAGTTGTGGAGAAGTACAGATCAGAGTTGGGTTATAAAAAAATACCAGAAACTTTGAACATCCCACAGAGCACCATTAAATCCATTATTAAAAAATGGAAAGAATATGGCACCACAACAAACCTGCCAAGAGAGGGCCGCCCACCAAAACTCATGGACCAAGCAAGGAGGGCATTAATCAGAGAGACAACAAAGATTCCAAAGATAACCCTGAAGGAGCTGCAAAGCTCCACAGCAGAGATTGGAGTATCTGTCCATGTCACGTTCGTTGAAGGACGGGTCAGACCAAGGCGCAGCGTGATATGCGTACATGTTTATTAACTTATCAACACAACGACAAAACAACAAACGAAACGTGAAGTCCAAGGTAGATACAACAAACCTTAACAAGATCCCACAACTAGACAGTGCCAATAGGCTGCCTAAGTATGGTCCCCAATCAAAGACAACGAGCGACAGCTGCCTCTGATTGGGAACCACACTGGCCAACATAGAACTATACATACTATATCCCACACATAGAAAAAGCACAACAAGGAATATACATACCCTGACTCAACATATAAGAGTCCCCTGAGTCAGGGCGTGACAGTACCCCCCAAAGGTGCGGACTCCGACCGCACAACATAAACATAACAGGGTAGGTGCCGGGTGGGATTTCCGCCTCGGAGGCGGATCCGGCTCGGGGCGTGACGACCTCTCACTCTCCGCCTCCCTGTTGCGCCCCTGGTCTGGTCTGGACCTCGGCGCGCTGCTTCCCCTCTCCTTCCTCCCACGATACGCCAGGCCCTGTCTGGACCCTGGTGTGGGAGACCCCGAACCTGGAGAGGGGCTGACGTCATGGTCTGGACTGGAGCCGCTGACCGGAGCTGGACTAGGCACCGGTGGAGCGGACTGCTCTGGCTCCGGAGTGGAGCAGCTGACCGGAGCTGGTTCAGGCACCGGTGGAGCGGACTGCTCTGGCTCCAGAGTGGAACCGCTGGCCGGAGCTGGACTGGACCCCGGTGGAGCGGACTGCTCTGGCTCCGGAGTGGAACCGCTGGCCGGAGCTGGACCGGACCCCGGTGGAGCGGACTCTTCTGGCTCCGGAGTGGAGCCGCTGACCGGTACCGGACCAGGCACCGGTGGAACGGGCACGGGCCGTGCCGGACTGGACACACGCACCACTAGCTTGGTGCGAGGAGCAGGAACAGGCCGGGCCGGACTGGCGACGCGCACCACAGGCTTGGTGCGAGGAGCAGGAACAGGCCGGGCCGGACTGGCGACGCGCACCACAGGCTTGGTGCGAGGAGCAGGATCAGGCCGGGCCGGACTGGGAACACGCACCACTGGCTTGATGCGGGGAGCAGGAACGGGCCGGACCAGACTGGCGACACGCACCACTTGCTTGGTGCGAGGAGCAAGACTGGGTTCCTTTATTAACCGCCGCTCCTTCTGCTGCCTAACCAGCTCCTCTCGCCGTGCCTCTACTTTTTCCTTCTACCCTTTAGCCTCCTGTAGCGCCTCCCTCTGACTGAATAACTCCTGCTACCGCTGAGCCAACAGCCCCCGTAACATGGTGGCCTCCTCTCCTAACCTGCAGATCCGCCCTTTCACGGCCTCCTGCTGCCTCGTCGTCCACACCGTGTGCCCCCCCAAAAAAATGTTCTTGGGGTTGCCTCTCGGGTCTCCGTTGTCGGCACTGTTGGTGCCGTTTCTCCTCTCCTACCCGGGCTTCCTCCTTCATCGCCTTCCGATAACGGACGGCCTCCTCCTCTGTAATTCTCACCCAACCGAGGAGGACATCTACTAATGTTACCTCCTGTTGAGTCCCAGGCGTTTGCTCCTTCTCGGCACGCTGCTTGGTCCTTGTTTGGTGGGATCTTCTGTCACGTTCATTGAAGGACGGGTCAGACCAAGGCGCAGCGTGATATGCGTACATGTTTATTAACTTATCAACACAACGACAAAACAACAAACGAAACGTGAAGTCCAAGGTAGATACAACAAACCTTAACCAGAACAAGATCCCACAACTAGACAGTGCCAATAGGCTGCCTAAGTATGGTCCCCAATCAGAGACAACGAGCGACAGCTGCCTCTGATTGGGAACCACACCGGCCAACATAGAACTATACATACTAGATCCCACACATAGAAAAACCACAACAAGGAATATACACACCCTGACTCAACATATAAGAGTCCCCTGAGTCTGGGCGTGACAGTCCATAGGACCACTTTAAGCCCTACACTCCACAGAGCTGGGCTTTATGGAAGAGTGGCCAGAAACATGCCATTGCTTAAAGAAAAAAATAAGCAAACACGTTTGGTGTTTGCCAAAAGGCATGTGGGAGACTCCCCAAACATATGAAAGAAGGTACTCTGGTCAGATGAGACTAAAATTGAGCTTTTTGACCATTAAGGAAAACGCTATGTCTGGCACAAACCCAACACCTCTCATCACCCCGAGTACACCATCCCCACAGTGAAGTATGGTGGTGGCAGCATCATGCTGTGGGGATGTTTTTCATCGGCAGGGACTGGGAAACTGGTCAGAATTGAAGGAATGATGGATGGCGCTAAATACAGGGAAATTCTTGAGGGAAACCCGTTTCAGTCTTCCAGAGATTTGAGACTGGGATGGAGGTTCACCTTCCAGCAGGACAATGACCCTAAGCATACTGCTAGAGCAACACTTGAGTGGTTTAAGAGGAAACATTTAAATGTCTTGGAATGGCCTTGTCAAAGTCCAGACCTCAATCCAATTGAGAATCTGTGATATGACTTAAAGATTGCTGTATACCAGCGGAACCCATCCAACTTGAAGGAGCTGGAGCAGTTTTGCCTTAAAGAATGGGCAAAAATCCCAGTGGCTAGATGTGCCAAGCTTATGGAGACATACCCCAAGATACTTGCAGCTGTAATTGCTGCAAAAGGTGGCTCTACAAAGTATTGACTTTGGGAGGGTGAATAGTTATGCACGCTCAAGTTTTCAATTTTTTTGTCTTATTTCTTGTTTGTTTCACAATAAAAAATATTTTGCATCTTCAAAGTGGTAGGTATGTTGTGTAAATCAAATGATACAACTCCCCCCAAAAATCCATTTTAATTCCAGGTTGTAAGGCAACAAAATAGGAAAAATGCCAAGGGGGGTGAATACTTTCGCAAGCCACTGTATGTAGCCAGGTTATCGTTACTCATTGTGTATCTATTATTACTTTTATTATTTCTTTATTTTCTTTCTGCATTGTTGGGAAGGGCCCGTAAGTACAGTTGAAGTCGGAAGTTTACATACACTTAGGTTGGCGTCATTAAAACTCGTTTTTCAACCACTCCACAAATTTCTTGATAACAAACTATAGTTTTGGCAAGTCGGTTAGGACATCTACTTTGTGCATGACAAGTAATTTTTCCAACAATTGTTTACAGACAGATTATTTCACTTCTAATTCATTGTATCACAATTCCAGTGGGTCAGAAGTTTACATACACTAAGTTGACTGTGCCTTTAAACAGCTTGGGAAATTCCAGAAAATGATGTCATGGCTTTAGAAGCTTCTGATTGGCTAATTGACATCATTTGAGTCAATTGGAGGTGTACCTGTGGATGTATTTCAAGGCCTACCTTCAAACTCAGTGGCTCTTTGCTTGACATCATGGGAAAATCAAAATAAATAAAGACAAGACCTCAAAAAGAAATCTGTAGACCTCCACAAGTCTGGTTCATCCTTCGGAGCAATTTCCAAACGCCTGAAGGTACCACGTTCATCTGTACAAACAATAGTACGCAAGTATAAACACCATGGGACCACGCAGCCGTCATACCGCTCAGGAAGGAGACGCGGTCTGTCTCCTAGAGATGAACGTACTTTGGTGCAAAAAGTGCAAATCAATCCCAGAACAACAGCAAAGGACCTTGTGAAGATGCTGGAGGAAACAGGTACAAAGTATCTATATCCACAGTAAAACGAGTCCTATATCGACATAACCTGAAAGGCCGC
This sequence comes from Coregonus clupeaformis, assembly GCF_020615455.1. NCBI lineage: Eukaryota > Metazoa > Chordata > Actinopteri > Salmoniformes > Salmonidae > Coregonus > Coregonus clupeaformis. The sequence continues at coordinate 40,810,061 of NC_059214.1, read as the reverse complement.
TCAGCAAGGAAGAAGCCCCTGCTCCAAAACTGCCATAAAAAAGCCAGACTACGGTTTGCAACTGCACATGGGGACAAAGATCGTACTTTTTGGAGAAATGTCCTCTGGTCTGATGAAACAAAAATATAACTGTTTGGTCATAATGACCATCGTTTTGTTTGGAGGAAAAAGGGGGTTCTTGCAAGCCGAAGAACACCATCCCAACCGCGAAGCACGGGGGTGGCAGCATCATGCTGTGGGGGTGCTTTGCTGCAGGAGGGACTGGTGCACTTCACAAAATAGATGGCATCATGAGGAAGGAAAATGATGTGGATATATTGAAGCAACATCTCAAGACATCAGTCAGGAAGTTAAAGCTTGGTCGCAAATAGGTCTTCCAAATGGACAATGACCCCAAGCATGCTTCCAAAGTTGTGGCAAAATGGCTTAAGGACAACAAAGTCAAGGTATTGGAGTGGCCATCACAAAGCCCTGACCTCAATCCTATAGAAAACCTGTGGGCAGAACTGAAAAAGCGTGTGCGAGCAAGGAGGCCTACAAACCTGACTCAGTTACACCAGCTCTGTCAGGAGGAATGGGCCAGAATTCACCCAACTTATTGTGGGAAGCTTGTGAAAGGCTCCCCGAAACGTTTGACCCAAGTTAAACAATTTAAAGGCAACGCTACCAAATTGAGTGTATGTAAACTTCTGACACACTGGGAATGTGATGAAAGAAATAAAAGCTGAAATAAATCATTCTCTCTACTATTATTCTGACATATCACATTCTTAAAATAATATGACCTAAAACAGGGAATTTTTACTAGGATTAAATGTCAGGAATTGTGAAAAACTGAGTTTAAATGTATTTGGCTAAGGTGTATGTAAACTTCCGACTTCAACTGTAAGTATTTCAATGTTGGTCCACACCTGTTGTTTACAAAACATTTGACGAATACAATTTGATTTGATATACTGTATACTTTATGTACACTATAGCAGTTCTGTTTCAGACTAGAGAGAGGAGAGGGTAAGAGAAGAGGAGAGAGAGAGACAGGTTGTGAGGGGACTCTTACTTCAGTCACCTCTAGATCGCGCTCCTTCTTTCCCTATCTTCTGACACAAGGCTAGCTGTTGACATGTGTATCCAGTTATTGTGGAAGCTTTAAAAATGGAGAAAAAACTACAGAATACTAAATGAAAGGCAAAAAAAAACAGACTACAATAAAGATCAAGCACAAACGCTATGTGTACACACGCACACATAATTAATTAGATTATTTTTAATCTGATTGCAGTTTGCTAAGTCTTTTGTTAGACGCTTTCCTCTTTAATTCAGTCCATTCAAACTGATTATCCTAGAGTTACTTAAAGAGCAGTTTCGTTTTTGTAACCACTAACACCATATTACTTTATTTACTACCACTAATATCACATCACGATAGTGCTTATTTCAACACAGAAGTAGTAGGAAATCAGGCCTCAGCTGCAGTTGTGTATGAATTACATCACTACAGTCACTGTTACGAACCCCGTGGCTTTAAACGTCTAGGGTGGATGGACATGAGACCCGTAACATAATTCATGCAAATTAGGATGATGACGTGGAACAGTGAGAACAAAAACTACACGACAACCATAAACTACCGTCAAACATAAAAGGTTTATTGCTGAACACACGGTAAAGGTTTGGGAAAAAGGGCTGAGCAGGACCCAAGAAATGAAACAATAGTGTAAAAAAAAAACTAAACTGATCTTGCCTGCCTCAAGAACCGCTAAGCTACTGCTAATCATACAAAAGTACAGGGGGTGGTCCGCTCAGGTCTAACTAGTGTTTTTAGACAGATTTCTTCCTACGGGTAATGTACGCCCAAGGGCAACTTGCTTAAACTCCCCTTTCCCAGAAACACACAAAGTTACCAAACAGAGTAATCAGCAAATGAGTGAGTACACAAAACACAGGACACCACAGTATCCATACTCACATACGAAAAGTAGTCTAACAAAGTTACCAAACAGAGTAACCAGCAACTTAGTGAGTAAACAAAACACAGGACACCACAGTATCCATACTCACATACGGAAATAGTCTCCTAACAAAGTTACCAAACAGAGTAACCAGCAACTTAGTGAGTACACAAAACACAGGACACCTCAGTATCCATACTCACATACGGAAATAGTCTTCTAACAACACACACAACTGACCGGCTTTTAAACAATGGGATGTGTGATTGAAAAACCAGCAACAGGTGGTGCAATGCAGAGGAACGTTCACTGATTGGTCCACCTTAGCAATCAGCAGACACCTCAACGACCACCAATCAGGAACATACAGGACACCTGTGATTAGGGCAGAAGGAGAGGAAAAACACAAAAAGACACAGGATACCTGTATCCGTAACAGTCACTTACATTCACATTACAGTTACAACACTCCAACATCAGTTGTAATGGTGCTCAGACAGACATGGCATTGGTTGTAATGGTGATAATAGTCATCTGTGGTAGCAGTGGATGTAGACTAGACTTGAGGATGAAGTCATAAAAGCTGTGGCCTCCTCCCTGGGTTTCTACACTGTGGTGGTTGCAGCCTATGAACAAATACAGTATATTTTTTGTTTCTGTGTGTGTTACTTGTTAATGGTTTTCTAATAGATTTAAAATTTAATTTTCAGAAATATTTTTAAAGTGCAGTAAATCAAGTCATTTAATTTACTCTGCCAGTGAAAAGCAGATAAACAGTGAGTGTGGTTACACGCACACAATAATATGATTATTATGGATAATCAGATTCATTTAATAGTTCGATTGAAATGTTTACATGCTTTGCAAGAAGAACAATTTCCCTAAAAATCTTGTTTACATGAAAACAGGGTATCTGATGGGACTTTGATAAATGCAGAAAATCGGCAATCCAAATAAATGTTCTACCACAGTGACCATGTTATTTCTGGGAAGCCTAGTTGATTCTGAGTTCGGACATATAAAGTTTGTATGTGAAAACTATTTCTAAGATGCATACTTTCAGTTTTTCCGAACTCACTTCACTCGCAGATAAGAGGGAGGCTTGCACTGCTGGTGCTGGCACATGGGCAGATCAAATACACCGCTGGAACTGACTAAGCTGTTTACATGTCCTAATCATTTGAAAGATTGCTCAGAAAACCGGGTGTTTTAATCTTTGTATGCTTACTTTGATTATGACCTTACACCGATTAAGATAAGCAGAGAAAGATGTTTACATGACTAATGCCATACTCGGCCTACTGCCATAATCAGTTTAATATCTAATTATTAGTGTGCATGTAAACGTACTCAGTAGAAGCCACTGGAGGGGAAGAGAGGATAATGAATGAGGCCAGTGTTAGTGAGAGGCAGAGTCTTATTAGCCTGTTAGTAAGAGGCTCTGCTTAACTGTAATTAAACTTAATCCCAATATATTATTATATTACGCTGAGCAGATGTGGCTATAGAAAACATAATGGTATTCTGGACAACCTTGCTGACCACCAACAACTAATGATTCACACAAGGAAGGACTCTGACTCTGACTGCAAGGCCCTGTAGCCTGCTTTGGCCTACTTCGGCCGGCTATTGCCTGGTTTTGTTCGGCAGGTCACCGTAGCAAACACTGTAGCAAAACAATTTGAAGCAGAAAACTAAAATGAGGGTTTGTTATTGGACAAGTTCAATTTCAGGTATTACAGCCCCATTTCAAATATGACAAAGACGAGCCAAGGGGTACAGTTTGGATTGGCACGACACACACACACGCACGCACAAACAAACACACATACGTGCATGAGTGCATGGTTGTGAGTTCTGGATCTGAATGTGTCAGACAGGACAGGAAGAATAATTTAAGATTGGCTCCATCTGTCCTTCATCCAACATATAAAGCATCTTTCTGTCACGATCGTTACCGGAAGATACGGACCAAGGCGCAGTGTGATAAGCGTACATTTTATTAAGTACTTAACACGACACAAAACAACAAACAAACGATACGTGAAGTCCTAGGGTGTGACAGTACCCCCCCCAAAGGCGCGGACTGTGACCGCGCCACACAAACACAACAGGGTAGGGGCCGGGTGGGCATTCCGCCTCGGAGGCGGATCCGGCTCCGGGCGTGACCACCACTTTCTCTCCACCTCCCGTTGCGCCCCTGATCTGGTCTGGCACCGCTGACTGGAGCTGGACCCGACGACGGTGGATCAAACCGTACAGGCTCCGGACTGGAGCCGCTGGCCGGAGCTGGACTGGACACCAGTGGAGCGGATTGCTCTGGCTCCGGAGTGGATCCGCTGACTGGAGTTGGACCGGACCCCGGTGGAGCAGATTGCTCTGGCTCCGGAGTGGAGCAGCTGACCGGTGCCGGACCAGGCACCGGTGGAACAGGCACGGGCCGTGCCGGACTGGACACACGCACCACTGGCTTGGTGCGGGGAGCAGGAACGGGCCGGACCGGGCCGGACCGGGCTGACGACGCGCACCACTGGCTTGGTGCGGGGAGCAGGAACGGGCCGGATCGGGCTGACGACGTGCACCACTGGCTTGGTGCGGGGAGCAGGAACGGGCCGGACCGGGCTGACGACGCGCACCACTGGCTTGGTGCGGGGAGCAGGAACGGGCCGGACCGGGCTGGCGACGCGCACCACTGGCTTGGTGCGAGGGGCAGGAACAGGCCGGACCGGGCTGGCGACGCGCACCACTGGCTTGGTGCGAGGGGCAGGAACAGGCCGGACCGGGCTGGCGACGCGCACCACTGGCTTGGTGCGAGGGGCAGGAACAGGCCGGACCGGGCTGGCGACGCGCACCACTGGCTTGGTGCGGGGAGCCGGAACGGGCCGGGCCGGACTGTGGACGCGCACCACTGGCTTGGCGCGAGGGACAGGAACAGGCCGGACCGGACTGGGAACACGCACCACTGGCTTGGTGCGGGGAGCAGGAACAGGCCGGGCTGGACTGGGAACACGCACCACTGGCTTGGTGCGGGGTGCCGGAACGGGCCGGGCTGGACTGTGGAGGCGGACTGGAGGTCTGGAGCGGAGAGCTGACACAACCCGTCCTGGCTGAATGCCTACTTCCACACAATACGTGTGAGGCATCAGCACAGGACGTACGGGGCTGTGCACTCGTACTGGCGCTACAGCACGTGGCACTGGCGCAGGATATACGGGACCGAGGAGGCGTACTGGAGACCACGAGCGTTGAGCCGGCACACCCCGTCCTGGCTGAATGCCCATCTTTGCACGACACGTGCGTGGTGCTAGCACAGGACGTACAGGACTGTGCCGGAACACTCGCGGCACAGTACGTGGCTCCGCATAACACGGAGCCTGCCCAGTCACACGCTTCCTAGCCTGAGTACGGGGAGTTGGCTCTGCTCTAACCCTAGGCTCCGCCAACCACCCTTTTAGCCCCCCCAAAAATGTTTCTTGGGGCTGTCTCTCGGGCTTCCTCCTCGGCCGGTACCCTCTGCGTTGCCGCTGCTCCTCTCTATAGCGCGCCTCCACAGTCTCCTCCCAAG